>NC_053427.1:34924755-34972909 GCF_007990345.1 Gossypium hirsutum | reverse complement strand
CGATCAAATTAAGTGCCGAAATTAATCAATTCAGTTTGGTGTTTGAAGTTGGATGGCTTTAGGAACAAAGGAGTTTGATGGGTTGTTGTTTGCTGGGTAATTCGATGAACAAGATCGAACCCTTATTATCAAATAAGGACCGGGCTTAAGGTTTCAAAGAAAGAAATGGAATAGGATAAAAACCGAGACCTCTATTTAGCAAATAGGAACCTACGGTATGAAGAACGCCACCAATGGGTGATAAGTTCGAACAAAGTCAGATTGACGCCACTCGTTGAAGATAAGTCATTTGAGCTTTGGAGAATAAGAGAGTGAATTTCTCACTAAAATTATATTTCATTCAGAATTTGGCAAAAAGTCCTTTTACAAGAAATTCAAGAACTATTTATAGCTTAAGTGACTAGTAGCCGAATAGTCAAGTTCAATACTTAAAAACTAAGTAACATTGAACTAATTTTGAGCTAAGATCCATGAATGGTCTTGAATCAATGTTCGGCTGAATATAGACCAAGGAAGAGCTTCAACGAACTTGGAAATTGGCAGCAGCTACATTCGGCCAATGGAGTTTAATAAGGTCAATAATGAAGCAACTCTTGCTGAAAATTACATCATTAATTAGCAACTTGAACAGTCATTGGAAGTGTGAATGGACGGTTTTGAATGACCATAAGGTGTGAACATCAAGAACGAATAGCCACAATGTACCCAGCAATGTGAAGGAAATAAATGGCAGCTTTGGAGAATGGAAAATCATCTCTTTTGGCCGAATGGTCACTTAGAGAACTTCAACAATCAGCACACCATCTTTAATATAGTCCATGCATGTATCATTTGGTGCATTGAACCCAACATGCATGCATCTTCACATCCATTGAATCTTCATGCATGAATTGCCCAATGAATCTTCAATTCGGCTGTACCTAAAACACACATGAACTTAATTAATTTCATCAAATTAAGCTGAACTAAGTAAATACATAATGTGAACATCCTAATTTAACATTGAAACAACTTAAATATTAATAAAGCATGACACAAATTCGGTTGAACAGATTTAAGACATGTAATAATTTAGACAAACTAAATGAAATCAAGACATCTTTAATGTAACTAAATTAAGACATATTAAACACTTATATTAAATAAAACATATTAATAAGCTATAATAAGACTTAATTAAATGCTTATTTAAATGGTTTAAAATCCAGCAGCAATTTAATTAGCTAGAACGAATTTCAACTTCAAAGAAGTTGAAAATATTCAGCTCGTCTTTAAGCTCTTTGCTTTCATTTTCCTCAATCCGTCCACCAATGCTAAAATAGCAACTTTAAATCGTTTAGCTCTAGCTCGCGTTATTGGACCAATGGGCAGCTTAATAGCTTCTTGTTCGTTCTCCATTTGGTTCGTAGGCAAGCTCACATCATTCCCCTCCTCTTCAGAACGATTTGTCCTCAAATCGGAATCTGCATCAAACGAAGACAAATCAGAAACGTTAAAAGTCGCGCTAACATTATATTCACCAGGCAAGTCCAATTTATAAGAATTGTCATTAATTCGTTCAAGGACTTGAAACGGTCCATCCCCTCTCGGAAGTAGTTTAGATCGTCGTTGCATAGGAAATCTTTCCTTGCTCATATGCAACCACACCCAATCTCCCGGCTCGAACACAACTCGTTTACGACCTTTGTTAGCATGTTGTTCATAGTTCTTGGTCCTTGCCTCAATGTTTTCTCGAACTCGTTGGTGCAATTGCTTGACGAAATCAGCTTTACGCTTTCCATCTACATGCACAAATTGGTTAGAAGGCAATGGCATTAAATCAAATGGTGTTAACGGATTGAAACCATAAACGATTTCAAAAGGAGAAAATTTGGTAGCTGAGTGAATAGCTCGATTATACGCAAACTCCACATGTGGTAAACATTCTTCCCAAGCCTTCAAATTTTTCCGGATGATAGCTCGAAGCAATGTAGACAAAATCCGATGACCACTTCGGTTTGGCCGTCCGTTTGCGGATGGCAAGTGGTTGAAAACAGCAACTTCGTTCCAAGGCGCCCCCATAGTGTCCTCCAAAAATGGCTAAGAAACTTCGCGTCTCGGTCGGACACAATCGTCCTAGGCATGCCATGCAACCTGACCACTTCTTTGAAAAATAAATTAGCAATATTCACGGCATCATCAGTTTTATGACATGCTATAAAATGAGCCATTTTGAGAACCTATCTACAACCACAAATATTGAATCTCGGCCATTTTTACTCCTCGGTAAACCTAGCACGAAATCCATTGAGATATCAGACCAAGGGGTTTCGGGAATAGGCAATGCTTATACAAACCATGGGGCTTAATTCGTGACTTAGCCCGTTTGCATGCAATGCATCGATTACAAAACCGTTCGACATCTCGTCACATCTTAGGCCAAAGAAATGTTCGTTGAGCATGGCTAACGTCTTTGCAACTCCGAAGTGCCCCATTAATCCTCCACTATGAGATTCTTCGATCAACACTTCTCGTACGGAACCTTGGGGTATACAAAGCTTTCCTTCTCGGAACAAGTACCCATCATGTCGATAGTACTTCTCGTAAGCTCCCTTTGCGCATAACCTAAAGAATTCACTAAAGTCAGCATCGTTGACATATAAATCTTTAAGAAATACAAACCCATTAACTTAGCATCCAAAATATTTAACAACGCATACCTTCGAGATAGTGCATCAGCCACTACGTTTTCCTTACCTTTTTATATTTAATAACATATGGAAAAGATTCGAGAATTCTACCCACTTAGCATGCCGCTTATTCAACTTGTGTTGACCCTTTAAGTACTTCAAGGATTCGTGATCGGTATGTATGACGAATTCTTTGGGCCAAAGATAGTGTTGCCACGTCTCTAAGGCTCGAATCAACGAATAGAGCTCCTTGTCATAAGTCGGATAGTTTAAGACGGCACCATTGAGTTTCTCGCTAAAATAGGCAATAGGCCGTCCATCTTGCATCAACACGGCTCCAATGCCTAAACTTGAGGCATCACATTCTAACTCGAAGGTTTTATCAAATTAGGCAAAGCTAATACGGTGCATGAGTTAGACAATCTTTAATTTTCAAAAGGATTTTCTTGTTCCTCTCCCCAAACGAAGTTGGAATTCTTACGAATAACTCCAGTCAAGGGTGCGGCTAAGGTGTTGAAGTTTGGCACGAATCGACGGTAAAAACTTGCTAATCCATGGAAACTTCGGACTTGGGAGACATTCGTCGAACGGGGCCATTCTTGGATCGCCTTGACCTTCTCTTGATCGACTTCAAGGCCCTCCGAACTAACAACGAAACCTAAAAACACAACCTTGTTAGTGCAAAATTCACATTTCTTTAAATTAGCATACAAAGTTTCTTTCCTCAATACTTCCAAAACAGCCTTCAAATGTAAAACATGATCATCTAAATTTTTACTATAAACTAATATATCATCGAAGTATACGATGCAAAATCTACCAATAAAAGGTCTTAGAACGTGATTCATAAGCCTCATGAACGTGCTTGGGGCGTTCGTTAAGCCAAATGGCATAACGAGCCATTCGTAAAGCCCATGCTTCGTTTTAAACGCAGTCTTCCATTCATCACCCTCACACATCCGTATTTGGTGATAACCACTCTTAAGATCAATTTTGAAAACAGACTTGCGCCACTTAGCTCGTCAAGCATATCATCCAATTGTGGTATAGGATGACGATACTTGATAGTTATCTTGTTTATAGCACGGCAGTCCACGCACATCCTCTACGTTCCATCCTTTTTCGGGACAAGCAAAACAGGCACGGCGCATCGACTAAGGCTTTCGCGCACATAGCCCTTTTCAAGGAGTTCATTTACTTGCTTTTGTAATTCTTTCGTCTCTTCAGGATTGCTCCGGTAAGCAGGTCGGTTTGGAATCGCGGCTCCCGGCACAAGATCTATTTGGTGTTCGATTCCACGAATAGGTGGTAACCCACTCGGGATTTCTTCCGGAAATACGTCTCGAAATTCCTGCAACACAGACAAAATAGAAGAGGGCAACTTATCATCAAATTCGTTAGTGCCAAGCAAGCTCTCCTTGTACAAAAGAACCAATAATGGTTGTTTCAATAACATCGATTTTCGAACTTCTCTCTCTTTTACCAACAAATTCTTTTTTCATTTTCATCACTCGTTTCTTTTTCTTTTGAATCACTCTCTCTTTTTTTATCACTCATCTTTTTGTTTTTCTTCTTTTCTTCACTCTTTTCTTTATTCTTTTCATTTTTTGCTCTCTCTCGATTTCTTTTGATTTTTCAATCGAACTCCTCATTTTGAGTTGATCTTCATACACTTGTTTCGGTGATAATGGAGCTAACATCACCATTCGTCCCATGTGTTTGAAAGAGTATCGGTTTGTATATCCGTCATGAATCGCTCGCTTGTCGAATTGCCAAGGCCGCCCCAAAAGAAGATGCCCCGCATGCATTGGTACGACGTCACACATAACTTCATCTTGATACTTCCCAATTGTAAACGAAATCAACACTTGCTTCGTTACCTTCAATTCTCCACCATCGTTAAGCCATTGGAGTTTATACGGATGGGGATGTTTAATGGTGGCCAATCCGAGTTTCTCCACCATCATTGAACTTGCCACATTTGTACAACTTCCCCCATCAATTATAACGCAACAAATCTTACCTTGCACTTGACATCGCGTATGAAAAATGTTTTCGCGTTGTTGATCGTTTTCGGCACCTTGCAAAGTAAGGCTTCTCTTCACCACCAATATTTCTCCATTTTCGGCTTGTTCAACATCTTCTTCATCTTCGGTTTGTTCAATGGCCTCCTTCTCTTGTTCACTTTCAGATTCAATCTCGCCATCGTCTCGAACAAACATCACATTCTGATTTGGACATTGGCTTGCGATGTGGCCCCTTCCAAGGCATTTGAAACATTTTATGTCTCGAGATCGACTTGGTTGGGCTTCCATCTTTCCTTTACTCGTTTCGGCAATCGGTTTGTTGAACTTGGTGGCACCACTTACTTCTTTATTTCGGCTTGGTATGTCACGTTTGTTGGTCCCTTGCCCCCACCTAGGCATAGAAGAAGTGTTAGAGAAAGTTCATGACGTACCTTTTCTTTTTAGTTGTTTTTCGACCTTTATGGCCATATGGACCATATCAATAACCTCAACATAGTGGTGTAGTTCGACGATATTTGCGATATCTCGGTTAAGGCCGGCGAGAAATCGAGCCATGGTGGCTTCTCGATCTTCCTCCACATCGGCGCGGATCATGGCCACTTCCATTTCTTTGTAATAATCCTCCACACTTCGTTGGCCTTGAGTTAAGCTTTGGAGCTTTTGATACAACTCCCGGTGATAGTAAGCAGGAATAAAACGCTTTCTCATTATTGCTTTCATTTCCGCCCATGTAGACACGGGACGTTCTCCATTGCGTCTTCGGCTCAACATGAGTTGATCCCACCATATTATGGCATAGTCGGAGAATTCTATAGCAGCTAACTTCACCTTTTTGCTTTCCGAGTAATTGTGGCACTCGAAAACTAATTCCACCTTCTTCTCCCATTCAAGATAGGCCTCGGGATCCGATCTTCCTTGAAAAGCAGGAATCGCCATTTTAATATTCTTTAAATCATCATCGGGCCTCTCTCGATCTCTTTGTTCTCGTGCTCGATGACCTCGTCTCCTTGCACTTTGTCGTGAACCTCGATCACTTTCATCGTCACTTTGTTCATATAGATCATTTGCATGTTGCCATGGACGTTCTCGCTCTCTTCTCGGAATAGGAGGGGTGTTCGCACGTTGGCTTTGTTCCTCCATTTGTTCCATTCGTTCATTGAGAGAATTGAATTGAGGTTGGAACAGACGAGAGATTTCTCGTACGATTGCTTGGACTTGGAGATCGGGCACTCCACCTCCGGGAACGTTTCTCCTCGATTGAAGGTTTACTCCTCCACCAGCAGCATTCGAAGCTCCTCCACTTGTTGCTCGACGATCCGGACTCCTAGACATGTTTAAAATAAGAACAAAATATTTCCTCACCACAAAAACCTCACAAATTCGCTCACAAGAAAAAAATTCACTCCTCTCGTGTTTCACTCTATTTTCGGCTTTTATCTTGATGTACTCTCTTGCCTTTTACCTCTCAAATCCAACTCTCGATATTCTAAAAAGCTACCTTAGACTTATCCCACTTGTGGGTCGGCTTCAAAGGCTAAACAAAGGAAAATCGTATGGTTTAGGGTAGGTTCGAAAGAAAGAAAGGTTTAAAGATGTGGCGTATAAATGAATTCACGAATTGAATTTTTTTTAATAGTGTGAAATTTCACTCAAAGGGGTATAAAAGGGTGTATAATATGATTTCGGAAAAATTTTTGTTGAAGTGTTTCCAGACTCTTTTTTTTTTTACGAATATTTCACGTTCTTTTCGTACGCACTTAGACCGTATGCATTTTTTTTTTGCAATTTTTTTTTTGAAGCTACGATTTACGTACCTAATTTAGCTAGCTCTGATACCAACTGATACGAGCTCGTTTCGGATGTGAAGACGAGTCATAATCTTTCCCGATCGAAATTAGGTAGTGTCGGAATTGAATCAAATTCAAGTCTTGGTGTTTGAAGTTGGATGGCTTTAGGAACAAAGGAGTTTGATGGGTTGTTGTTTGCTGGGTAATTCGATGAAACAAGATCGAACCCTTATTATCAAATAAGGACCCGGGCTTAAGGTTTCAAAGAAAGAAATGGAAATAGGATAAAAACCGAGACCCTCTATTTAGCAAAATAGGAACCTACGGTATGAAGAACGCCACACCAATGGGTGATAAGTTCGAACAAAGTCAGATTGACGCCACTCGTTGAAGATAAGTCAATTTGAGCTTTGGAGAATAAAGAGAGTGAATTTCTCACTAAAATTATATTTCATTCAGAAATTTGGCAAAAAGTCCTTTTACAAGAAATTCAAGAACTATTTATAGCTTAAGTGACTAGTAGCCGAATAGTCAAGTTCAATACTTAAAAACTAAGTAAACATTGAACTAATTTTGAGCTAAGATCCATGAATGGTCTTGAATCAATGTTCGGCTGAATATAGACCAAGGAAGAGCTTCAACGAACTTGGAAAATTGGCAGCAGCTACATTCGGCCAATGGAGTTTAATAAGGTCAATAATGAAGCAACTCTTGCTGAAAAATTACCATCATTAATTAGCAACTTGAACAGTCATTTGGAAGTGTGAATGGACGGTTTTGAATGACCATAAGGTGTGAACATCATGAACCGAATAGCCACAATGTACCCAGCAATGTGAAGGAAATAAATGGCAGCTTTGGAGAATGGAAAATCATCTCTTTTGGCCGAATGGTCACTTAGAGAACTTCAACAATCAGCACACCATCTTTAATATAGTCCATGCATGTATCATTTGGTGCATTGAACCCAACATGCATGCATCTTCACATCCATTGAATCTTCATGCATGAATCTGCCCAATGAATCTTCAAATTTGGCTGTACCTAAAAATACACAAGAACTTAATTAATTTCAATCAAATTAAGCTGAACTAAGTAAATACATAATGTGAACATCCTAATTTAACATTGAAACAACTTAAATATTAATAAAGCATGACACAAATTCGGTTGAACAGATTTAAGACATGTAATAATTTAGACAAACTAAATGAAATCAAGACATCTTTAATGTAACTAAATTAAGACATATTAAACACTTATATTAAATAAAAACATATTAATAAGCTGTAATAAGACTTAATTAAATGCTTATTTAAATGGTTTAAAATCCAGCAGCAATTTAATTAGCTAGAACGAATTTCAACTTCAAAGAAGTTGAAAATATTCAGCTCGTCTTTAAGCTCTTTGCTTTCATTTTCCTCAATCCGTTCCACCAATGCTAAAATAGCAACTTTAAATCGTTTAGCTCTAGCTCGCGTTATTGGACCAATGGGCAGCTTAATAGCTTCTTGTTCGTTCTCCATTTGGTTCGTAGGCAAGCTCACATCATTCTCGACAATGCATCGGCTACAATATTCTCTTTACCTTTCTTATACTTGATCACATAAGGGAATAATTCAAGAAACTCCACCCAGTTGGCATGTCTCTTGTTTAGTTTGTTTTGCCCTTTAAGGTGTTTCAAAGCCTCATGATCGGTGTGAATGACAACCTCCTTGGGCCATAGGTAGTGTTGTCATGTCTCCAATGCTCAGATCAATGCATACAATTCCTTATCATACGTTGGATAGAGGGTGGCACCATTTAGTTTCTCACTGAAATAGGTTATGGGATACCCATTGTGAGTTAAAACAACTCCAATCCCTATTCCTAAAGCATCACATTCAATCTCAAAAGTTTTGTTAAAATCAAGTAAGGATAATAAAGGAACAATCTTTATTCAACATGAAGGCCTTCTCTTGTTCCTCACTCCATTGAAAATTAGAGTTTTTCTTAGTAATTCCCGTCAAAGGAGCTGCCAAAGTACTAAAATTAGGAACAAACCTTCTATAGAAACTAGCTAAGCCATGGAAACTTCTTACTTGACTAAAGCTTGTAGGACGTGGCCACTCTCGAATTCCCTTTACTTTCTCTTGGTTAACTTCAAGACCTTCTGAACTAACCACGAATCCTAGGAAAATAAGTTTGTTAGTACAGAATGAACACTTCTGAAGATTAGCAAACAAATTTTCCTTTCGCAAAAATTCCAAAGCAGATTTCAAATGATAAATATAATCTTCCAGAGACTTACTATAAATCAGTATGTCATCAAAATAAACCACACAGAATTCACCAATGAAAGAACGAAGAACATGATTCATTAAGCGCATAAAAGTACTTGGTGCGTTAGTTAAGTCGAAAGGCATAACCAACCACTCGTACAAACCATGCTTGGTTTTGAATGTTGTTTTCCACTCATCTCCTTCTCTCATTTGGATTTGATGATAGCCACTCTTGAGGTTTATCTTGGAGAAAAATTGAGCTCCACTTAGCTCATCCAACATATCATTTAAGCACGGAATTGGATGTCAATATTTGATGGTGATTTTGTTGATTGCTTGATAGTCTACACACATGTACCAAGAGCATCCTTTTTAGGCACCAAGAGCACGGGCACGGCAAATGGACTTAGGCTCTCTTGAATGTACCCCTTTTCTAACAATTCGATCACTTGCCTTTGTAATTCCTTAGTTTCTTCGAGGTTACTTTGATAGGCTGGACGATTGGGAATTGTGGCTCCTGGCATGAAATCAATTTGATGTTCGATTCCTCGAATAGGCAGTAGACCACTTGGAATGTCCTCTGGAAATACATCTTCAAATTCCTGCAACAAAGTCACAATAGAAGAAAAAGAGTGTCATCTAGATTGTTAGTTCCAAATAAACTTTCCTTGTACATGAGCACAAGTACAGGCTGTTTGAATAACAAGGATTTTTGAATTTCCCTTCCTTTTGCATAGACACTCAATTTTCAAATCTCCTTTTCTACTTTTCTTTCATTTTCCTCTCGAGCTTTTAACTCACTCTATTTATTTTTCTCTCTCATTTTTACCTGATTCTTTTCTTTTTTCTGATTTGTTTTCTTTTTCTTGCTCACTCTTTTTCCTCTTGATCTTTTGCTCTCAAATTTTAACAGAGTTTTTCAATTTAAATTGATCTTCATACACTTGTTTAAGGGTAAGTGGCGCCAAATTTACACATTTTTCAAGATGTTTGAAGGTGTATCGGTTAGTATAACCATCATGGATGACTCGACGGTCAAACTGCCATGGCCTTTGTAACACCCTTAACCCGTATCCATCGCCAGACTAGGGTTAGGCAGCATTACCAAACATATCGAAACACTTCGCATTCATTTCATAAACATCATAGCATCATAGTCAAACATCAACATAAGTCCCTTTCTTAGGTCAATGAGACCTTAAACATGTATTAGGAAGAGGTCGGGACTAAACCGAACATGTTCACCACTTTCAACACTTAGAGAAATTTTCTATTTTGTTAAGGTCACACGCCCGTGTGACCAGGCCGTGTACCTTACACGGGCATCAAACACACCCATGTGAACTAGCCGTACCAAAACAGAGCAAGAATACTGACTTTCACCCACGGCCAATAGACACACCTGTGTACTATGGTCGTGTGATACTTAGCTAGCTACTGACTTATGCCCACGGCCATATGACATGCCTCTGTGTCAAAGCCGTGTGATTTTTAAGAGGTTACTGCCAATCAAACACGGCCATAGAGCACGTCCGTGGCCTTTGACCATGTGGTACAATGCAGGCTTGGTTTAAGCGAAATTGCCACCCCTTTTTGGGTTAACCTACAAGCATAGAAACAAGCATATATGTATTGATACGATCCGCCTCGGGGTGAGTCGAGTCGTATGTGAGTTTGCCCGATCGTCTACGAAGAAGTAGCGTTCGATTTGTTCAAAAGGATGTTTTAACGTAAATAATGGCGGAAGCTATGTAAAAGGATTCAAAGGTGGGTTTATGGATATGAAGTTTATGTAGATGGATTTATGGATATAAATTTTTTGTAGGTTTGGTTATAATGAAACGAAAAGGTGGAATGGAATGGAAATGAAAATGATCTAAAAAACAAACACGAACCAATATTAGAAAATATTGACCCAAATGTTTATAAGTTTTCAAGGTGGTCAGATGGAGAATATGAGAACCTCGACCCGCTACTTAGAAAAGTAGGAACCTTGGTATGTTTGAACGCCACACTACGAGTAGTGCTAAGTTCGGTTTTCAACAAAAAAAATGGATGACACAACTAGAACACTAGGTAGCCAACAAATCTTTGAACGAAAACAGAGAAAAGTTTGCCTCACAAATTTGGCAGAATATCATTCAAAAATGTCCAAAAAGTAGTGTTCCTTCAAAAGGCTGGTTACATGAATTTATAGTGTCAAAAGGAAAGCTAGCTGAAAGGTCACTTTTAATGAAGCTAATAATGAGGCCTAATGAAAAGTCACAACTATAGAAATTCTATTCCAAGTAACTCCAGCCTTCAATTTGATTTACTTCTTCAATTAAGTTGCTTTCAAAGTCTTTTGAAGTCTCCATGAGCAACCGAAAAGACACCAACTTCTTTGATGGAGAATTGAATGCATGTAGTGATTACTCATGAAGCAAACGGTTATGGAAGATGAAACAAAGTTGCTGCCTAATTTAAAGAAGAATAATGCTCTCATTTAATTGATAGAAACAACTTCTTAATGATATTTAAAGCCTCTTTGTAACAACCCTCTATTTTGTAACTGAAATCTCTTGAAAAGTCACCTTATTGAATGCATAACAGCCTTTAATAATAATAGATGGGAGCTAAAAAGTCACCTGCAATTAACACATGTAACCGTCACATTTATTCATTTATTAAGCTTAAAACAAATTAACAACTAACTTAAATAAATGAACTAACACTTATGCATCATTTATTCCAGCAACAAGTTTAATTAAGAGAAGCATTATTAAATGAACTTAAATTCATGCATCAATAAATTATCCTAGGAACTAGATTATTTAAAGAAGCAACTATTAAATAAAGTTCAACAAAAACACTTATTAATTAAACTAAGATGAGTTGAATAAATGTCCAGCAACTCATTTATTAAACTAAGATGCTTAAATGCATGGTTTAAAATGCAAACTAAATGAACAAATGAGTTACTTAATGCAAGACTTAATTTAATGAAGCTGACTTAAACTAACATTGGAGTCACATAATGTATGACTTTATTAAATGCAGAACACATAATGCATGTCATAATTAAAATATGTATTTAATAAATAAGACATAATTAAAGACTAAAGTAACTAAGATAAATCAAGTCTTTATTCCAACAGCATAAATGAATTTAAAGGTCTCATTTTGCATTCGGGCCCCTCGAGTTTAGGCCAATCTCGATGTCGTCGAGATGTACCGAAACATGATGCAACCGGGATCGCATCATGTACAATCCAATTTCTCATGCTAAAACACATACATCATTCATGCAATAATATTATCAACCATTTACATACTTATAACCTTACCTATTCATACTAAAACATAATGTAAAATTATATCAAAAACATCATTCATTCTTATACCATGAACTCACCAAACTTACCTAATCCATTATCCAACTAGAAAATGCAACTATTGCAAAATAACATCACATATCATAAGCCTTTCTCAACCATAAGTTCAAACACAAATTAGCCAAATCACATGGCTAAATATATATACATCACAAAACATACTCCCAACTACTAGCCTATACATGCCATACTTCAAATATTTACATTTTGAAAAGTACCAAAATGAGATCAATAGTGTGGTGACGATCCTCGACTATCTCTGAGTCTTCAGTACCTACGATAACAGTAAAACAGACAGTAATCACACAGAGTAAGCTTTCAAAAGCTTAGTAAGCTTGTACTCAAAACATTCATAGTATATGAACATAAAATGATAACCTATGAGTATTTGCACAATTTAAATCCTTATAACTATATCAACTCAATAAGATTCATATACGTAACATCCCTACCACTTAGGCATTATACATACCTGAAGCTTCCCGTACTTATTCACTTTTGTACTTACCTCATGTTGAATGTTATAAGACTTTCCATAAGTTATTTGTATTTTATACATCAGCACACTTAGTGCTATAAGGTTAGCCAAAGCTAAATATTTTCGCACACTTAGTGCCATCTCAAATAACCAAGACTAAGTCGATATCGCACACTTAGTGCCTCAAATAGCTGAAGCTAGTTAAATCGCACACTTAGTGCCAAAACTTCCGTTTCATCACCATATTATCCAATTCAATTATATACAACCTATGTATAATAAAGACATCAAAACATACTTAACATCATATTTTAAGTACAAACTTACCTCGTACACAGAATTTGTCGACTCGGACTATCTACTCGATAACCTTCGACTTTCCTCGATCTAAGTTCGAATTCCTCCTTTCTTGATCTAAATTAAGCTTCCAATGTGCCGAAACCTAAAAGCCTTTATTCTTTCTTTTTGTTCTTCAATTTCGATGGATGAACACATATATGACATGATATTCTAATTTGTTTTCATATAAATTACTTTAATAAATATTTTCCTATTTTGCCCTTTTATAAATAATTATAAATTCACCTAACACATGCCCTTATAAGTCCATTCAAACTTCCAATGGTCAAATAACCACATAAGGACCTTTACTTTAGAAAGCTAACTCAAATAAGCACTTAAACATCTAGCACACAGTTTTTTCTATTTATGTGATTAGGTCCTTTTTACAAATTAAGCACACAAACAGTTTGATGTGATCTCAATCGCATCATGTTGTGGCACCACTCGTTGCTATCATGATTGGCCTAAACACGAGGGCCCCAAGTGCAAGATGAAGCTCAATCTCAACTCAACAAGCTCAATCTTAGTTTTTCCCAGCTCGATTTAGCTCACATGAGCTTAATTTAGCTCGTTTGAGCTCAATTTAGCTTACTTTAGCTCGTTTGAGCTTGGCTTAAGTTTATTTCAACTCATTTATTTTAATGTCTGAATAAATTAAGTAATTTATTAATTTAGTTTAAATTACTACAGCTCATAATTATGTTTTGACTTATTACATGTTTTAAATGTGTCTTGGCCAAATTTAATATGTCTTGTTAAGACTTTATTAAATTTGTCTAATTTAATTTATGTTTAATTAGTGTGTCTAAATTATATTAATGTTTGTTCAGCTGAATTTTATGTGATTTAATTTTGGTTCATGTGTTTTTGTAGGTGAGCTGAATTTGGAGAGTAATTAAACAAGGTTCATGCATGATAGGTTCAATGTATGGGACGGTGCATGTAAGGCCTCTTTCAATGAATGGTGGCTTATCCATTTGGCTCCCCAAGGCACCTATTTGGCCAAAAGGTGTCCAGCAATTTAAAGCACAAGCTTGGCCGATCGTATTCCCAAGGCAGCATCTAAGCCATTCACACCTCAATTTGACCAATCAGCTCCTATACATGTATGGGTGGATTCATGAACGTCCAAAGGGAGGAAATATTACCTTAATTCATCACATTGAATGTATAATGTGCATGTACAAAGGGGAGAACGAATTTAGAAGGTACATGCTTCCATTCATGAACCAGCCCATCATTAAAGCTTTAATTAAGAGAGATACATGACCCATGCACCTAGCATTTGTCCAAGAGGGGTTGGATATGAATTGAAGATGCACATTCATGGAACAAGGAAGCTTTCTTATTGGTTAAGCATGCATGAACGGGTTTTGGGAAGAAACATGATTATTCAACCATGCATGAACTTACACTATCCATGAACAGAGATTTAATGCTTGAAGTGTGAACATTTTTAATTGTTGTGTGAACACATTAGTAGCTGAATTTTAATAGGCATTAGAGAGCCTATAAATAGTTTATTTTGTTTATTGTAAAAGGTGACAGAATTTGATTATTGAAAACTTGATTGTGAGGTTTTCTCCTATCCTATTTCGTACGAGTCTCGTTCTGACTTATCTAGCTCGCTAGTGGCGTCAACCCGACTTCTTGAACTTATCACCATCCTGGTGTGGCGTTCATCCACCTTTTTATACCTTTGGTTCCTACCTCTCTATAGGTAACGGGTCAAGGTCCATCTTCGACAATCCATTTAATCCACCTTGAGCAATATAAGTCCCGGGGCAATACTTCATATAGTATTGAATCGTTCTTCGCTTGAGTTCTATTTTTCTATTCCATTTGAACTATTCAATTATAAACAATATTTATTTATTTCACCGAGCCTATCAAACATCTATCCAAACCATCTTTTGAACCCATTTTCTCAACTTCCGCTATAAAAAATCATCTAACTCCATCTATCTACAAAATCGAACAAACTTCTCGTCGACGATCGGGCAATCAAGTGAATCGACTCAATCAACCGAGCCGGATCACATCATTTGGTATCAGAGCTACTAAAACGAGGAGCGCCGACGTTCGTAATAAGGCCGCAAGTAGGTTCGAAACGTGAAAAAAAAAATCAAAAAAAAAGTTTGAGTTGTAATTTAAATTTTTTTTTCCCTTGTATTTAGCTTACTATTGTATTGGAGTAACAAAAAAAATCAAAAAAATTCAAAAAAAAATCGAAAAAAAAGGAAAAAAAAGTGACAAAAAAAATCGAGTTAAAAAAAAGAAAAAAAAAGTAAAAGAAAAGAACAAAAAAAAAGTGAAAAGTATTGTGAGTTTTATTTTCATCTCTTATTACTCCGATCATCAAGTTTCCCTTCCTACCATTATTTACCCATCCCAACGCCACACTTAGCCTTGATTTTATTTTGTTTAGCCTACCTTACACCCACATCATTCCTTTGTAACCTATTTTGAAACCGACCCTCAAGCAGCAAATTAAGTCTATCGAGACGAATTACGAAATTGTGAGACGAGGTCGAGAGGTAAAAGGCACGTGTGTTTTACATCAAAGAAAAAGCCTAGAAGAGTGTAAACACGAGTGGAGTGCTATCCAATTTCCATTGTGAGTGAAACGTGAGATTTTTGTGGTGAGGTATTTACTTTCTATTTTATTTTAATCATTTTTAAAAAAAAAAAATCATGTCACAAGAATTTTCCGAATCAGATTTCCAATATTTGAAGCAAGAGATACGTAGAATTGTGAAATCAAATTTTGATAAATTGCATGATAGATTGGATCGAATAGAGACAAGAGCCCAACAAAAGCAAATTTCATCGAGTCATGAGACGGAGTTAAGATCATCCCGACGACACTACTCGACAAGAGACTCTTATCAAGACATTTATTCAACAAGGCGTTCGAGACCAAGAGAAGCAAACTCCAAGTTTGAGTCCTTCCGAGATGATAAACGAAAAAGTAAACGTGTCTTTACAAGTGCCTCAATTTATTCATCTACAAAGGATTATTTACGAAGAGGCGAACGTGCTTCAAGAGTGTCAAAGTACTCGGCTACGGAAGATCTATCACAAAGAGAAGATTGCCATTTGTGTGAAGAACCTTTTTCTTATTCTCAACAAAAGGTTTCTCTTTTTGATGATTTATACTTTTGTAATGAAATCGAAACATCATGTGAGAAAGAAAAAGAGTGTGAGCGAGAAAATGAAAAAGAAAAAGAAATGAAAGAAAAAGAGGATGAGTGTGAGATAGAAAAGAAAATTGAAAATGAGATTGAAAATAAAAACGACTGCGAAAAAGAAAAGGAAACCGAAAAAGAGAGTGAGATTGAAGGAAGAAACGAGAGTGAAGAAGAAAGGAGTGTTGTTACTAACCATCCTATGAATTTTCCTTGTTTTGTTTCTACTTTTCAGGTTTCTCAAAATCCCATCGATCAATTTCAACTTCAATATTTTTCTAAGGAGAAACGATTTCGATTAGTCGAGAAAGGTAAGATCGTAGATGACCCTAGTCCGCAAGTGCTTAAAGGTAAGCCATGTAAGGGAGCTACTGTATTTGAGTCTTCTCAATCTTACTTGATTCTTGATGACGAGATTAGCAAAGACTTAGTTTGTGAGAAAGTTTTTCATCTTGATCTGATTGGAAATCATAATTTGATTGTTGATAAATGTGTTTTACATAGTAATGTGAAATATCTTTCTGCTCATGAGCCTATCATTGTCAAGATTGATCAAGGAGTAAGTCCAGGTAAGCCCAAACAAAATTTGGGATTGTGTGATGAAAAGTTGACATCTAATCTGTGTGCTTGTGATGATCATGTGAATTATCTAAATTGTGGTGTGAACTTTTCTTGTTTACGTGTGCGAATGAAATATGAAGGGTTTGATTGCTCAAATGTATGTATGCCTAACTCCTATTTGCTTGACATGTGTGAAGTCTTAGTGAAGAAGAAATTTTTGTTACGTTGCGAAACGATCAATGAAAATCGCGTTTTTAAACCCGGGATATACATTCCTAAGTTAACGTCAAGCCAAGCAAGAGGAAGCTTTGTTTTTGACCCCGGAGATTATTATTCTTTGTTCTTGTTAAAAGGGTTTGGATTTTGCAATTTTGATTTTCGAGATTATGCTTTTCGACTGACTTGTGATTTAGGTTTGTGTCCATTGGAGAAAAAGGTAAGAACGGTTTTTACTTTTGATCCCGGCACTGGTTCATTGGTTCAATTTTTGCATAAGATCTTAAGAAGACCTTTTGAACTTATAAACCATGGTGTCACTAATCTATTTAATTTTTGTGTAGGTGACACTTCGAAGTGGTTCCCTCCTAAAGAGGGAGGGTATAAACATAAATTGTGTCCTACTCAAGGCATGTCTGATTTCCAGGTTTTTGGGAGCAACTATGCCAATTCCATCGACAAAGGGGCTGGTGACGATGTAAAATTTTTTTTGAGAAAATGGCCCGATTTGAGGACAAATCGTCTTCAAGAGGGAGGGTATAATGTGATCTCAATCGCATCATGTTGTGGCACCACTCGTTGCTATCATGATTGGCCTAAACACGAGGGCCCCAAGTGCAAGATGAAGCTCAATCTCAACTCAACAAGCTCAATCTTAGTTTTTCCCAGCTCGATTTAGCTCACATGAGCTTAATTTAGCTCGTTTGAGCTCAATTTAGCTTACTTTAGCTCGTTTGAGCTTGGCTTAAGTTTATTTCAACTCATTTATTTTAATGTCTGAATAAATTAAGTAATTTATTAATTTAGTTTAAATTACTACAGCTCATAATTATGTTTTGACTTATTACATGTTTTAAATGTGTCTTGGCCAAATTTAATATGTCTTGTTAAGACTTTATTAAATTTGTCTAATTTAATTTATGTTTAATTAGTGTGTCTAAATTATATTAATGTTTGTTCAGCTGAATTTTATGTGATTTAATTTTGGTTCATGTGTTTTTGTAGGTGAGCTGAATTTGGAGAGTAATTAAACAAGGTTCATGCATGATAGGTTCAATGTATGGGACGGTGCATGTAAGGCCTCTTTCAATGAATGGTGGCTTATCCATTTGGCTCCCCAAGGCACCTATTTGGCCAAAAGGTGTCCAGCAATTTAAAGCACAAGCTTGGCCGATCGTATTCCCAAGGCAGCATCTAAGCCATTCACACCTCAATTTGACCAATCAGCTCCTATACATGTATGGGTGGATTCATGAACGTCCAAAGGGAGGAAATATTACCTTAATTCATCACATTGAATGTATAATGTGCATGTACAAAGGGGAGAACGAATTTAGAAGGTACATGCTTCCATTCATGAACCAGCCCATCATTAAAGCTTTAATTAAGAGAGATACATGACCCATGCACCTAGCATTTGTCCAAGAGGGGTTGGATATGAATTGAAGATGCACATTCATGGAACAAGGAAGCTTTCTTATTGGTTAAGCATGCATGAACGGGTTTTGGGAAGAAACATGATTATTCAACCATGCATGAACTTACACTATCCATGAACAGAGATTTAATGCTTGAAGTGTGAACATTTTTAATTGTTGTGTGAACACATTAGTAGCTGAATTTTAATAGGCATTAGAGAGCCTATAAATAGTTTATTTTGTTTATTGTAAAAGGTGACAGAATTTGATTATTGAAAACTTGATTGTGAGGTTTTCTCCTATCCTATTTCGTACGAGTCTCGTTCTGACTTATCTAGCTCGCTAGTGGCGTCAACCCGACTTCTTGAACTTATCACCATCCTGGTGTGGCGTTCATCCACCTTTTTATACCTTTGGTTCCTACCTCTCTATAGGTAACGGGTCAAGGTCCATCTTCGACAATCCATTTAATCCACCTTGAGCAATATAAGTCCCGGGGCAATACTTCATATAGTATTGAATCGTTCTTCGCTTGAGTTCTATTTTTCTATTCCATTTGAACTATTCAATTATAAACAATATTTATTTATTTCACCGAGCCTATCAAACATCTATCCAAACCATCTTTTGAACCCATTTTCTCAACTTCCGCTATAAAAAATCATCTAACTCCATCTATCTACAAAATCGAACAAACTTCTCGTCGACGATCGGGCAATCAAGTGAATCGACTCAATCAACCGAGCCGGATCACATCACAGTTAAGTTTTCACACCAGACTTCCATAAATGTCAATTTACTTACCAAATACATGAAAATTAATATTAAAATATTTTTAACTCGAATATGTGGTCCCAAAACCACTATTCTGTCTAGGGTCAAAACCGAGCTGTTACAATTCTCCCCCTTAAGGATTTTCGTCCCCAAAAATCTTACCATTAAACAAATTTGGATATTGCTGTTTCACAGCATCTTCAGGCTCCCACGTGGCCTCTTCAATACCGTGCTAATGCCACATCACTTTAACTAATGGAATTTTCTTATTACGTAACTCTTTAACCTCCCGAGCTAAGATTCAGATCGGCTTTTCTTTGTAGGTCATATCAGACCGAATTTCAATCTCAGATGAAGGAATTACATGCGAAGGATTAGATCTGTACCGTCGAAGCATTGATACATGAAACACATTATGTATCTTTTCTAACTCAAATGGTAGCCTCAATCTATAAGCAACTGGCCCAACACGCTCGATGATTTCATATGGCCCGATAAATCTCGGACTCAAATTGCCTTTTCTACCAAATCAAAGTATTTTCTTCCACAGAGATACTTTCAAAAACACTTTCTCACCGATATCAAACTCAATATCTTTTCTTTTCAAATCTGCATATGATTTCTGACGATCAGAAGCTGCTTTCAAACAATCTCGGATCACTTTCACTTTCTGTTCAGTTTCTTTTATCAAATCAACCCCGTGAATCTTATTTTCACTGAGCTCTATCCAATATAGAGGTTGATATAGGATTGCGCGCGGACCAAGATCGAGTTGCCAAGTCACGAGAAACTCCTACGAAAACCCTAAACAATTAGATCTGAAACGAAACAGAAAATTAAAAGATTAGATTTTTGAATTTTCAGATCTGAAATAAAATCCCCAAAACAGTAAAGAATCAAATAGAGAATAGAAATAAGTGTTAATAAGGAATCTTGAAACCCTAGAAGAGATTGCGATTCTGCCCAATTGAACACCCAGATAGTTTTCCCCAAATTTCGGCAATCTAATTTCTCCCAAAAAAGAGTATGGATGAATCGGCAAGCACCCTAGAAATTGGGGATTTTTGGGCTAATTCCTTAAGATAGAAGAAGGCTGAAAACACAATAAGAACAGAAAATAGATTAGATAATGATTCAGCACAAGTAGAAATAAAGAAAGAATTGACAGTAAGAAATTAAAAGATAAGTCCTAAAAAGCCTTGAAATCTCGAAAGATCTCACAACTCCCTTCAAACGGCTCTAATCTCCCCTCCAAAGAATATCAATGGCAAGAAAAAGGTTGAAGATGGCTCCCACAATCAAAAAGATTGTTAAAACAACTTCTAAAGAAAACTCAAGAGAAAAATCTTGGAGAAAACTCAAAGAAAATTCTGCTCTCAACAAATCTGAAATTTTAATAATAATGATAAGTGTTTAACAAGCTGGACAGCCATGCCTTTAAATAGGCCTTATAACTAGTCCTAATCTAATTAGAAAACTAAAATAAAAAAAAACTCCTAATTATTTTAATATGGAAATTTGGTCAAAGGTCATTTTATCTGGGACTCTTGGACTGAATATTGACATAAAAATTTAAACTAAGTAAATAAATAAATAAATAAAAATAAAAATAAAACTTTACAACTTGGGCCACTTTGACAATTTGGCCTAATTTCAACTAAGTATGGATTGATTTCTTGATTGGGCTGGGAATTTGCTTATTGGGCCTCGCCTTCAAGAATTTGGGCTTTTGTGACTCGTATCATTCCCCCCTTCCTCAAAAAGATTCGTCCTTGAATCTGAAAAATCAAATGAACTCGACTTTCCTCTATCGAACGGGACTAATGGCAATTGAGTCCACTGAAAAGAATAGCCATGAGATAGTAAATAGCAACGGAAACAAGCTTGTAGTCCAATCATAAGCATAACAGAACAGGTATAACGCATGTGAATGGACAGATTCAGATTACCATGCAAACAATCTAATTTACTCACCACTGCCTCGTCAAATATTTGAAACAAAGATGGATATGTTTTAAGGCATTCAGTCGTCTCACATTGTTCCCACAAACCATGAATAAATTGCGAGTAATAAATCAAATAGTAAACATAATCGTCACAAGTAGGTATTTGAAAAGATTCACATGGTTCACAGAGTTGCATAATCATACCATGCATTAATCGACGGTCTATAGATTCACTCACACATGCATTATCAAAAACAAGAATCTTTTTATCAACCATCAAAACAGATAGATCATCAATAAATAAAATAGGACAGTCAAGCACGTTTCGATCTAAGTGTTCATCAACACGATCTTTATCACTATCCGAGGAGTACAAAAGTGTTTCAAAGGTTTCAAGCATCTTACCTCGATAAGCAGAAGAATAAGGGTCGATTTTACCTTTTTCATTTAAAACAAACCTTCGCTCATCGGGGGCATAGTGTAGTCGAATCTCCGTTGTTGAGTTAACCTTTGTCAAATGGAACTCAAACTTCATGTACAACCACATAAACTGTTTAAGGCACGAATATAAATTGAAAACAAATTTGGAAAATTTCGTTACCTTATTCTCCAAAACAGATTTGGACAAATTCGAGGATTTTACACAAGGTAAATCAAGAGAATAACAAATCACACTTCTTTTCGTAATGACTTTATCAACCACAATCGAAGAGTAACAATTAATCGGATCAAAATGAGGGGATCTTTGAAGAACTAAGTCACCAAAAGTTTTATCAATAATTTTCAAATCTGCACTGGACTCGGTTTCTAAAATTTCCTTACCTCGCTTACCTTAGGGATCATGTAGTGTGATTTCATCTTTGCCTAAGTTGATCGTATGAAAGCGTCTTTCATTTGAGAGGTATTGAAGTTGAAAGTTATCTTTCGATCTTTCGGGAACCTGAAAAGTAGCAACACAAGAAAAATTCATATCTTGGTTAGTGGAAACATTCCTCACTACCCTTTCCACGTCTTTTTCTTTTGTTTTTTTTTCTAATTCATTTTCTCTTCTTTCTTCAATTTCTTTTTCACTCTCAATCTCTTTTTGCTCTTTTTCATTCTCTTTTTCTTTTTCCTCACTTGTTTTAACAGAATTTTTCAGTTTGATTTGGTCCTCATGGACTTGTTCCGGAGTGAGCGGCACTAAGGTGAGTTTCTTTCCTTGATGCTTGAAAGAATACCTATTGGTACGACCATCGTGAGTGACTTTTCGATCCAGTTGCCATGGTTCTCCTAGCAACAAATGGCAGGCTTGAATAGGCATTACGTCGCACACAACTTCGTCTTGATACTTACCGATAGAAAAGGCGATGCGCACTTGTTGAGTGACCCTAAATTGGCCTTTGTTGCTAAGCCCTTGTAGTTGATAAGGTTGTGGATGCTTGGTAGTGGTTAAGCAAAGCTTTTCCACCATCGTCGTGCTGGCTATGTTCGAGCAACTTTCACCATCAATAATAACTCTACAAAGCTTACCTTGTACATGGCAGCGAGTATGAAAGAGATGTTCTCGTTGCTGCTCGCTCTTTGGTTTTGCCAAAGATGATTGTCCACGATCATGAAAATCATCATCCATTCTAGGGACACGTTGGGGGCCGCGCCTATGGGGCTGGTTATTCCTATCTTCCCTGATTGGATCTCGATATTGAAGTTCTTGATTCATTCGTACCTCATTCAAAGTAGTATTCAATGCTTGAAGGGTAGCATTTATTTGTGTGATTGCAGCAGCGTGTCCTTCTAACTGTTGTTGGACTTCCATAAGTGTATCATTATGGTCATCTTTAGACATATTCCAAAAAAAAACTGCAAAAATAAACACTCAACACTCAAAAATAAAAGTTATCAAACCTCACCGTTAATCACTCAAAAAGAAAAAATCAAATTCTCAATGAGGTCGAATTCAATCTTGTGAGTTCTTTATCAGAGTTTATATCAACCAATTAGAGAGTGTGAACCAAACTACCAAAGAATCCTAATTTGCACTAGGATGCCAAAAACTGACGAGACACCAATTGATTCGTGTTGCACCGAGGGAGAAGTTGTGCACACGTTTAAATCCTACTAACACAAGAAACAAGAAGGTGTTAGATAACGTAAAGGAAGAATAAAGGTAAACAAATGAAAACCTACAGCTAAGAATCAATAAAAATTGCTGAAAACAGAAAACCCGAAAAACTGCGGAGTAACTTGACAACTTCGTTCGAGGTGTTCCCGATCTCCAAAAATCACGAAATTAAATCTGGAGTGTCCTTATATATTGAATTTTTTATCTGGAAATTTTGGGCACCAAATTCAACCCGCTTCACCTTTTATTAAATTTTTATTGAATTTTGTATTTTTTTGATTTTTTGACTTTTTTGACTGATTTTTTTGCGGGAATAATTTTTTTATATTCAATCACAGTGCCAAAAACATGTATGTAAAATTTCAGATCAATCGGACAATGTTTACCCACTCAAATGAATTTTTTTTGAACAATTTTTCTGGGTAAAACTGCTGTTTGTGCTTTAAAAAAATAGAGATCAGTTTAAAAATCAACCAAGAACACCCAAAACGCCCAAAATCTGATACCAAATGATACGGAGGCGCGCGCGGACCAAGATCGAGTTGCCAAGTCACGAGAAACTCCTACGAAAACCCTAAACAATTAGATCTGAAACGAAACAGAAAATTAAAAGATTAGATTTTTGAAATTTCAGATCTGAAATAAAATCCCCAAAACAGTAAAGAATCAAATAGAGAATAGAAATAAGTGTTAATAAGGAATCTTGAAACCCTAGAAGAGATTGCGATTCTGCCCAATTGAACACCCAGATAGTTTTCCCCAAATTTCGGCAATCTAATTTCTCCCAAAAAAGAGTATGGATGAATCGGCAAGAACCCTAGAAATTGGGGATTTTTGGGCTAATTCCTTAAGATAGAAGAAGGCTGAAAACACAATAAGAACAGAAAATAGATTAGATAATGATTCAGCACAAGTAGAAATAAAGAAAGAATTGACAGTAAGAAATTAAAAGATAAGTCCTAAGAAGCCTTGAAATCTCGAAAGATCTCACAACTCCCTTCAAACGGCTCTAATCTCCCCTCCAAATATCAATGGCAAGAAGAAGGTTGAAGATGGCTCCCACAATCAAAAAGATTGTTAAAACAACTTCTAAAGAAAACTCAAGAGAAAAATCTTGGAGAAAACTCAAAGAAAATTCTGCTCTCAACAAATCTGAAATTTTAATAATAATGATAAGTGTTTAACAAGCTGGACAGCCATGCCTTTAAATAGGCCTTATAACTAGTCCTAATCTAATTAGAAAACTAAAATAAAAAAAAACTTCTAATTATTTTAATATGGAAATTTGGTCAAAGGTCATTTTATCTGGGACTCTTGGACTGAATATTGACATAAAAATTTAAACTAAGTAAATAAATAAATAAATAAATAAAAATAAAAATAAAACTTTACAACTTGGGCCACTTTGACAATTTGGCCTGATTTTCAACTAACTATGGATGGATTTCTTGATTGGGCTGGGAATTTGCTTATTGGGCCTCGCCTTCAAGAATTTGGGCTTTTGTGACTCGTATCAGAGGTGTACGGCATTTACGACCATATAAAGCTTCGTATGTTGCCATTTTGATGCTCGACTGAAAACTGTTATTATAAGCGAATTCAATCAAAGGTAAATATTGTTCCTATGTACCTTCAAACTCGAGAATGCAACATCTGAACATATCCTCAAGTATCTGAATAATCCGTTCAGATTGACCATCTGTTTGTGGATGATAAGCTGTCCTAAAATGTCATTTAGTACCCAGAGCATCTTGCAACTTCTTCTAAAATCGTGACGTGAATCTCGGATGATACGCACTCACCTCGGATGAGATTTGTGTCGTAATGTTTGCCCGATTGTAAATCGAGTAAGCTAAGGGTTGTTCGAGAAATGTTTGTTTAGAAGGAAAGAACTAGGTACAAAAATGGTTCGGTAGGATAATGGATAGTTTGGTAGATGTTGGGATGGAATTCGGTTAAGGGCCAAAGTAAGAACTAACACAACGTTGGTGTGCTAACCCATTACTTATGTGACACTTAAGTCAAAAAATGAAAGACGAATATGGGGTAGTTTATGGAGACCTTGACCCGCTACCAAGAATGATAGGAACCTCGGTATAACTTAGAATGCCACACTTTGGGAATCAAAGTGATAAGTTCGGAAACAAAGATAGAATGACACCACAAGGTTTCTTGATAAGTCAAACTAGTCTTTGGAGAAAATTGAGAGTTGAAAACAAACTCACAAAGTTTATAAAATTCATCAAATGTTCATTAGCCATTACAAGAAGAAAACAGCCCCCTTTTATAGCTAAACAAGTAGTTAGTCGAATGGTCAAATTGGAAGTGGAGTGGACAGCAATTTTAAAGCTAATTGGGGCTGGAACCTTCCTTGAAGTTTCCAAGCATGAGAAACACCATTGGACAGCATCTAGAAGGAGTCCATTCAGCTGAATATTAATGGCCAAGGTGGTGAGCTGAACAGCCTTGTCTACATTCGGTCAAAGGTACTAAATGCTCCTTAAATGAGCTACTTCGTAGAACTAAATAGCCTTAGCTTTAATGGAAAGTTTGGGGCATGTCAATGGCTGTACTAATATGAAAACCGAAGTTGAATAGCTCCTTATGTGTGAACACACATAACCGAAAAGTCAAGCAATGTGAATGGAAGATGCAGCAAGTGTGAAAGCTTTTAAGCTTGGTTTTGGGTATCTATTTGGCCAGCTTGGGAAAGCAAAAATCAGCACCTTTGCTTTGTCTTTTGAAGTCCACGAAGTGTTGCCTTGAAAAGCTGAACCATCAGCTCATTTA
Source organism: Gossypium hirsutum (assembly GCF_007990345.1). Taxonomy (NCBI): domain Eukaryota; kingdom Viridiplantae; phylum Streptophyta; class Magnoliopsida; order Malvales; family Malvaceae; genus Gossypium; species Gossypium hirsutum. The sequence continues at coordinate 34,946,977 of NC_053427.1, read as the reverse complement.
TGTCATCCCCAACAATGCACCAGCAGCTCCTTAAATGCTGTTCTATGCATGCTGCTCCTTTAATGCATGTTTGCTGCACATTTATTTTAAACCATTAGTCAACTTAACCTTGAATTCGGCTGCAGCATTAATACTATTAAATTCAACTGTAACTAATATTGCAACATGCAATAAATTCGGCTAAGTCAAATTGGCAGCAACTAATTAAATTTGTCTCTAAACTAGACACATTAAATTGATGTCCTAAACTAGACACATTTAAGCTATGTATTAATATACGACATATTTAATAATTTAAATTAAAAATGTCCATCTTTAAGACACATAAATTAATTAATTATTTAAGCATAAATTTAACTAATTAACTAACACAACTAATGAAATTTATTCCAGCCAAATAAATGCATCAAATAAATGAATAGATATTCAGTTCAATGAGCTAGCTAAGTGTCGAATTGAGCTCCCTTTAGCTAGCACGAGCTAAGTCAGCTTGTAACACATTGCACAACGAGCTACTCGAGCTAGACTGTTGATGTTCGGCCATGCCTTCCATCCTAACTCGAGCAATGTAACTTGCTACGGCTTCTTGGAACCTCTTGGCACGGGCTCGAGTGATTGGCCCCGATGGCAATTCCATGGTCTTCATGGGTGAGCTCACATCATCAGATCTCTGTCTGACACTATAGACAATGGCACACCATGCAATCTTACTATATCAGAAATGTATAATTCAACTAATCTATCAAGCAAATAATCAGATCGAACTAAAATAAAATGAGCTGATTTTGTCAAACGATCAACTACAACCCAAATGGCATTTTTCTTTCTCGGAGATAGAGGTAAACCCGACACAAAATCCATGGTCACTCGATCCCATTCCACTCCAAAATCATAATCAATTGTAGTAACCCAGACGACACTTGATGTTCAGCTTTAACTAGCTGACAAATCAAACATTTAGAAACAAATTTAGAGATATCTCTTTTTATTCCGGACCAGCAATAATGTTGTTTCAAGTCATTATACATTTTAGTACTGCCTGGATGCACAGATAACTGACTACTGTGAGCTTCACTCAGAATCATTTGAATCAACTCGGGATTTCTCAGAATGCAAATCCTATCTCGAAATCTTAAACAATTATCTTTATCAACTCTAAATTTTGAATCAATCTCTAGATTACATTGAGCTCGTTTAGCTAAAATCTAATTATCAATTTTCTGAGCTTCGATAATCTGCTGTAAAAACAAAGGTCTTGCTTTCAATTCAGCTAAAACTAAACCATCATCAGACAAAACTAAATGAGCATTCTTTGTACACAAAGCAAATAACAATTTTTGACTCAAAGCATCTGCAACAACATTTGCTTTTCTTGAGTGATAATCAATCACAAGTTCGTAGCCTTTCAACAATTCTAACCATCTTCTCTGTCGCAAATTCAAATCATTCTGAGTCATCAAATACTTCAAACTCTTATGATCAAAAAACACATGACATTTCTCACCAAACAGATAGTGACGCCAAATCTTCAAAGCAAACACAATAGCAGCTAACTCGAGGTCGTGAGTCGGATAATTCTTCTCATGTGGCTTCAACTGTCTCGAAACATAAGCAATAACTTTTCCTTCTTGCATTAATACACAACTGAGTCTGTTCAATGAAGCATTACTATAAACAACAAATTCTTTACCTGATTCAGGTTGTACCAAAACCGGAGCTTCAGTCAACACGGCTTTCAACTGATCAAAGCTGTTTTGACATTTTTTAGACCACTCAAACTTCACATCTTTCTGGAGCAATTTTGTCAACGGAGTCGCAATCATCGAGAAACCTTTTATGAATCTTCTATAGTATCCAGCAAGTCCCAGAAAACTACGAACTTCAGAAACATTTCTCGGAGCCTTCCAATCCAGAATAGCTAAAATCTTACTCGGATCAACTCGGATACCGGAAGCTAATACAATATGACCCAAAAAACCCACTTCTCGTAACCAAAACTCACATTTACTGAACTTTGCATATAACTGTTTATCTCGCAAATTTTGTAACACTATTCTCAGATGCTCGGCATGTTCGGATTCGTCACGTAAATAAATCAATATGTCTTCAATAAAGATTACAACAAATTGATCTAAATACGGTTTGAAAATTCTATTCATAAAATTCATAAAGATAGTAGGTGCATTAGTCAATCCAAAAGGCATAACTAAAAATTCATAATGGCCGTACTTTGTTCTGAAAGCAGTCTTCGGACTAACTCGGCTGCGTAAATTTTTGTTTTTATAGTAACAATAACAAACTAATCAAAATGAGAAAACTTCGGTATATGAAATTTTTTTTCTATACCCTTTTTTATTATTTTTATTTTTTTTCGGATCCTACTTACTTGCGTACACTTGGTGATATGAGCTCGCCCATGAAGATAGGTGCCGAATCCATGGAGTTGCCTTTGGGGCCAATTACTCGAGCACGTGCCAAGAAGTTCCAAGATGCTGTAGCAAGCTATATTGCTCGATTGTGGAGTGATGGGTTGATTGCCCATAAAACGCCGAGCTCAACTAGCTTGATTCGCAATTTCCTACAAGCTGATTTTAGCTTGTGTCAGCTCAATTTAGCTCAATTCGGCACTTAATTAGTTCAAGGAGCTGATTAAATTTATTTTTAATAAATTTAATTAGTTGTGTTAGTTTAGAATCAGCTCAAATCATTTAATTAAATAAATGTGTCTTAATCTGGACATTTTTAATTCAGCTTATTAAATATGTTTTATATTAGTACATGCCTTTAATATGTCCATATTAAGTCATAAATTAAATGTGTTTAGTTTAATTACAAAGTTTTAATGTGTCTTGACTAAGACAAATTTATTAGTGGCTGCTAATTAATTTGTCTTAGCCGAATTAATGTGCAGAATTTTAATATGTCCAGCTGCTGATTTCATGAGTATTAAACTTGTCCTAATCACATTTATTTGATGTTTTTTTCAGCTAGCTTAATGGCAAAGAAAGCTCATAAAGAAGGAGCATGTATTTGGGCACATGCATGGACGGCATTTAAAGTGCAGCTGCCTTGTGTTTCCAGCTGACTTTTCGTGCAGCTCAATGGACTTCTAGCTGCTGTTTTTGAGCTTCTCCAAGGGCCAATTTCATGGAGAGCAATGGCCAAAGAGTGCCTCATAAATTCCAGCAGCCAATTCATGTGGAGGCTATTCATATTCGGCCAAAGAAGCATAATTTTTGAAGCTGTCCATTTCTCTTCTCCATAGCAGCAATTAAGCTCTTTTAAAACATTAACCGAATGTGAATTTTCTCCATTAAAGGGGCCAGTCGAATCATCTTTTTCTAGAAGGTTAATTTTCAGAATTTCATCACATGAATGTAACTAGGAAATTTCTAGGAAGTTTCCTCAAGAAACTTAAGGCATAAGGATCTGATTAGATAGGCTATTCGGCTGCCTTAGTCAAGCTATAAATAGGTCATGTAATTCACATTTTGAGGTTAATGAACAATTTTATAGCTTTGCTAAATTGTGAGGTTGTTTTCAACTCTCGTTATTCTCCAAAAACTTGTGAGACTTATCAAACATCTTTGTGGCGTCAAACTTGTTTTTGTTTCTTCCCGAACTTATCACTTTAATCCCAAAAGTGTGGCGTTCGATTCATACTAAGGTTCCTATCACCATTGATAGTGGGTCAAAGTTTCTTTCCATTTAACAAACCTTCCATCCATCCTTACCAACCTAAGCATTCTCCTAAGTTACGGGTTAACACATTCCTATTGTGTTAGTTCGGCTTTCGAATCCTTAGCCAAATTGCTTCCATTGTTTTCTAATTCATTTCCTAAACCAACAAAACCTTTTTGAGCCTAAATAAACCTCTTTCTTCTAGCCTATTTTGTAAAGCCTCAATTTACTCCTAATTCATGATCGGGCGATCTTTACGACTCAATTCGATCTCGAGGTGAGGGCGTATCAAGTTGGTATTAGAGCTAGCTGAATTGGAGTAAGAATCGTCGTCTTCGGTATTACGAGATTGTAAAAAAAATTTCGAAAAAAAAAAGTTTGTATTCAATTTATTTATTTTTTTCTTTTTCTTTGTGTATTTAGTATTAAAAAAAATTCAGAATTAAAAAAAAAAAAGAGAAGTGATTAAAATTCATTTTGAGCTTGTAAAAGCATTGCTTGCTGCCCGAAGGACCACATCTATACAGCCACACTAATTTCCTTCTATTTTCTTTGATTGTTAGCCTACCCGATCCTAAAATGTTACCCTACCAAGCCACATCTATTTTGTAAGCCGACCCCAAACGATTTTGATTTGTCAAACTTAGTTTGCGGAGAATTTTGGGAAGTGAAAATTGAGTGGTAAAAGGCAAGAGAGATTAGTGAGACTATTAAAGAGTAGAAAAGCCAAAGTGAGTGTTTATTCTTGTGAGTGATTGGTGAGTTCTTGTTGTGATTCTTTAAAGAACTTTTTTTTTTAAAAAAATGTCACGGAGCCCGGAAAGGAATCCAAACGAGGGAGGTGGATTTCGTCCAATAAGAAACGTTGGAAGGGGAGTGCCGGATCTCACTTTGCAAGCCATTATGCAAGAAATGGAGCGAATGTTTGATCGCAAGCTTGAACCAATCGAAGACCGCCTATATCGAGTCGAAACCCGAAGGCAACGCGAAGTGACTCCGGAAGATGCAAGGCGAGGACGAGAGCAACCAATTGAAAACCATGATGAAGAAGAATCTGAAGGTGATCACTTATCTGAACAAGGAAACCCTCGACGGTTCCAACGAAATCGAGTCCCAAGAAATCGAGACCGTTCGGATGACAATCTCAAAAATATTAAGATGTCTATTCCGCCGTTTCAAGGGAAGAATGATCCCGAATCTTACTTGGAGTGGGAAAAGAAAATGGAACTCGTCTTTGAGTGCCATAACTATTCAGAAAATAAAAAGGTAAAGCTCGCTGCCATTGAATTCTCGGATTATGTGATCGTGTGGTGGGATCAATTGGTGACTAGCCGAAGGAGGAATGGGGAGAGGCCTATCTCTACGTGGGCCGAAATGAAGGCCGTTATGCGTAAGCGTTTTGTTCCCTCCTATTACCATCGGGAGTTGTACCAACGATTGCAAAATCTCACACAAGGCAACCGAACTGTCGAGGACTACTATAAAGACATGGAAATCGCTATGATAAGAGCCGATGTGGAGGAGGATCGTGAAGCAACAATGGCGAGATTTTTAGCCGGCCTAAATCGGGATATTGCCAATATCGTCGAGCTTCAACACTATGTAGAAGTTATGGACATGGTGCATATGGCAATAAAAGTTGAAAAACAATTGAAACGGAAAGGACCCATGCGGACATATCCAACGGCTTCTACCAACAAGTGGACTCAAGGGACTAGCAAAGCTCCCAATCGGCCTAAGGAGCCTTTCGTTGCTGCCAAACCCAATCAAGTAAGTGCCGATGCTAGCAAAAATAAAAACGAGGCTGTCTCGAATCGTTCTCGCGATATCAAGTGTTTCAAGTGTCAAGGAAGAGGCCACATTGCGAGTCAATGTCCTAATCGACGAGTGATGGTGGTTCGTTCAAATGGCGAGATTGAGTCCGAAGATGAACAAGAGGAGGAGCCTAAAATTCCCATGGAGGAAGGTGAAGAGCTCGAGCTGCCCGTTGAAGGAGAATTACTTGTTGTCAAAAGGAGCTTGAATATCCAAGTAGCCGAGGAAGAACAACAACGAGACAACATCTTTCACACTCGTTGCCATGTTCAAGGTAAGGTGTGTAGTTTAATTATTGACGGAGGTAGTTGCACCAATGTCGCAAGTTCTTTGCTGGTTGAAAAACTTGGTTTAGCCACCACAAAGCATCCAACTCCTTACAAGTTAAAATGGCTAAATGACGGAGGCGAACTCAAGGTGACGAAGCAAGCAAGGGTGGCGTTTTCCATAGGCAAGTACCAAGATGAGGTGGTTTGTGATGTCGTACCAATGCATGCGGGACATTTGCTATTGGGCCGTCCTTGGCAATTTGACCGGCGAGTAGTCCACGACGGCTATACAAACCGATATTCATTTAAGCACCTTGGAAGGAATGTTACATTAGCTCCTCTCACACCGAAGCAAGTGCATGAAGATCAACTCAAGATGAAGCAATCTATTGGTCGAGAAAAAGAAAAAGAGAAAAACAAAAAGAGTGAAAAGAAAAAGAAAGAAAAGAATGAGGAGAGTGAGATAAAAACAAGAGTGACAAAAGAAAAAGAGCAAGAGTGTGAAAATAAAAAATAAGTGTTTTTGCTAGAAAAAGAGAGATTCGAAAATTGATGTTGGCAAGGCAACCTATCTTTGTACTTATGTATAAAGAGTGTTTATTGGAAACTAACGAACTTGACAATACTTTTGATACGACCCTGCCCCGAAAACATCCTTGGTTCAGTTCATCAGGCGACAATCGCAAATTCTTGCAAGTTGATCGAGATTGTTTCAGTTTAATGGAGCTCAAATTCGAGCTAATTTCAGCTCATTAAATTTGAACTTCAATTTATTTTAACTTATGCTTTTAAATAGTTGTTGGAATAAATTAAGTTCATTAGTTAGTTTATTAATTTCAGCATGCACATGATTTAATTTGGGTCTAATAATTTTTATATTAAATTTTCTTTATTTAGTATATGATTTAAATTATGTTTTCAATTAGTACACATTCATTTGTCATAGGTTAAGGCATGCATTTAATTTGTCTATGTTTCAGCCGAATTTATTATGTCTCATTGTTGACTTAATGTGTTTGAAGTCCAGCCGAAATTAATTGTCTTTAGATGCATTATTTGACCGAATTTAATTTGTGTTTGCAGGTCATTAAATTCGGCTACTTAATGGCTAAGGAGACATGCATTTAAGGAGATGTTCCCATGCATGGACGGCATTAATTAGTTGCTGGAGCTTGCATGCATGGCCGAATTTAATGAGCAGCAAGGGAGATGTTCCCATGCATGGAACGACATTTAAAGGAAGCAAAGACATGGATTTAATGAGATGTTCCCATGCATGGACGGCATTAATGAAAGCATGCAAAGGGGGACGTTTTTGAATGCCATTAAAGCTGGTATTGCTTCGGGTACAGCAAAGAGCTGTTGTTTGGGGAATTTCCAAGTGGCCATTCGGCCAAAACATGTTTGTTGCTTGCTGTTTAAACCAAGGCTGACGTTTCATGCTTCCAAAGAACATTAAAGGCCGTCTTCAGGTTCCAAAGCTGATGCTTATTGTTGTCTTGAACACACCAAAGGACTTACAAATTTAGTTCAGCTCATTTAAGTTGAAGGAAAGTATTTAGGAGCTATTTGTGTGCCCAAGATGTAACACCCCGAACCCGAGACCGACACCGGAGTCGGACACGAGATGTTAACAAACTTAAAAAAAAAAAAAATTTTTTCCAGACACTGCCCAGTCTGAGTACTAGTCGCTTCAAAAATCATATCTTGAGTTTCACAACTCAAAAATCAGTTTTGTGATTTTTTTCCTGAAGCTAGACTCATGTCCCCACCTATGGATTTTTTTTCTAGAATTTTTGGTTGGGCCAACTAGTACAGTTTATTAGTCAAAGTCTCCCATGTTACAGGGGTCGACTACACTGACCTTTTCCCATTACGACTGGGATATCTCTCTGCACAGAGCTTCAATACTGATGCCGTTTGTTTCTATGGAAACTAGACTCAGAGAGGAATCCATACATATATGGTATGACCCCTAATTATCTCTGGTCAATTTATAGTGAATTTCCAAAGGCGGAACAGTGAATCCAGAAACTGTTCTGGCCCTGTTCCACAAGAACCGGAATATCTCTTTCTGTACTGTTCCTATAATTGTTTCGTTACTTCCATATGAAAGTAGATTCATCAAGGTTTGATTACAGTATTACATTCACATAGTTAACTAAATCACTTTATTAACACACATTCTCATACCCATACTTACTTCACACTTCACCCACATAGGTACACAAGGTATCAACCTTTATAAAAGCCGAGAATTCGTTAGCCGATCGCACGAATACCATTTAAAACAAACCGACTTTCCAATGCACATGCAAACATACCTTATCATTCGGGTTGGTCAAGCATAATTATTAAATTAGTTACAGCACAAAATGCTCACATTCAACCCAAGTTTCTTCGGTATTTAACCGAATGCAACCGCAAACACATTTGCCTTCGGGTCTTAGCCCGAACATATCAACTCGCATAATTGCCTTCGGGTCTTAGCCCGGATATATCAACTCGCATAATTGCCTTCGGGTCCTAGCCCGGATATATCAACTCGCATAATTGCCTTCGGGTCATAGCCCGGATATATCAACTCGCATAATTGCCTTCGGGTCTTAGCCCGGATATATCAACTCGCATAATTGCCTTCGGGTCCTAGCCCGGATATATCAACTCGCATAATTGCCTTCGGGTCCTAGCCCGGATATATCAACTCGCATAATTGCCTTCGGGTCATAGCCCGGATATATCAACTCGCATAATTGCCTTCGGGTCTTAGCCCGGATATATTCCAATGCTCATGCACACATATATCAATAATCATAACACATCCATATCATTTCTTCGTTACTAAGGCTCAAACACAAAACATTTATTAAATCTTTCAAATTTCGGCTCAATAGCCACACACAAAGAGCATAATTTCAATTGGCTTTATAACATAGTCTCTATGCACATTCGACTATCCGTCATAATATGACTAATCATTTCAATATAATTCAAGTAGGGTCATTACTCGAAGACTTACCTCAAATGTCGTCGAACGACTTCAACGGCTATTCAATTACTTTTTCCTTCCCTTTATCGGATCTAGTTCCCCTTTGCTCTTGAGCTTAAGTTCAACAAAAATTAAAATAGTCATTAATCGACTATTCAAATATTACTTTCCGAATAATATTATATATATTGATCCGACTTTCACACACATAGATTATAGCAAGCTTTATATTAATCAATAAATAATTCATCGGCAAACTTTCATTAATGTTTACAACAAAATCTCATATTCACTACGAGCTGTTTTCCTGAGCAGTAGTTACTAAATTACTTATAACTGGAGCTACTAAACTCCAAATCACTTGCCGTTAATTTTCCCTGAATATAGACTCGTATATCTTCCATCCATAAAATTTTCAGAATTTTAGGCTTGGCCAATCAATACCAGATTTTTCTTAAAGTTTCCCCTATTTCACTGTTTGACTATTCTGACCACTCTTCACTACGAATCCAATTTCTCACTTTACAGAATTCCAAGTGTGTTGTATTTAATCTCATTTGAAACTAGACTCATTAAGGAGTCTAAGCATATAAATTTTATCTTATAATCATTTTTGTACAATTTATAATGATTTTCTAAAAACAGAACAGGGAATCCGGCAGTCATTTTGACTCAGCCCCATAATACTTCAAATATCTCTAGATCGGTAACTCCTTTGTTTCTATAGTTTCTTTTGTAAGAAAATAGACCCTTGAAGCTTTAATGACATAATTCACTCAGCTTCTAATTCAACTCCTACAAATTATGGCGATTTTCGAAAATCACCTTACTACTGCTGTCCCAAGTAGAGTACTACCAATTCACCATATATCAACCATTTCATATAGGTTTCTTCTAAACTAATAATAACCGAACCATTTAGTCAAGCTTAAGGCTGATTCTATTTTGTTCATGTTAAGGTCACACCTCCCTTAAAAGAAATTCCAGCCTTCTTAACTTTAATTAGCTACTACCCATTCTTTAAACATTGAACACAATGCACTTAACAATTAAACCTCTATACCGAATTTGCTCACACAATAGTCCTTGACCGAAAGTTCTTAGACTCTAGCTACCCTAATGTCATTCCTTGAAGCACATCCGAATACATATATTTTTCTTTCTCTCTAAACTAGATTCGGCAACCCCATAAGCCATATTAACCTTAACTTTCAAGCTAGAACACTTAACAATTTAACACATCCAACCTAACTATCCATCTAATGTCATCAAAACTTCTACTAAAAATTTTAAGCTCCTAGGCCGAAATTCAACCCTCATAATAACCTAACTTCAATCCAAGATTCAAGTAGCTTTTAAACCAAACCTCCAAATTATGCATACATTTTCAAGAGTGGCATAAAACATACCTTTTTGTATCAAAACACCTTAGCCGAAATTCAACAAGAGTTTTTCTTCTTTCTTTCTTCTAGTTTCGGCAATGGAGGAGTAAGGATGAGTCACTTTGGTTTCTCCTCCCACTTCTCATTATATTATTTCCTTCCATACTATAATTCCTTTAATATCAATTATTAAATCCTTTGTTAATACAAAATTATTTTAATTTTTGAATTAGTGGAGCATATTCCTTCCTTGGCCGGCCACCATGTTTATCATGGGTAAATTGACATGCAAAACCCTTCCTTTCAATGCATGTACTATTAGACCATTGTAAATTAGCCTCTCACTTTCCAACAAAGTTTCATATAAGTCCATATAAAAAAAAGATTCACATAAAGATGATCAAATTAATGCATGAAACTTTCACACATGCATTTACTCACTTCATAAACACAGAATATAACTTTTAATTATTTTCTTAACTCGGTTTTGTGGTCCCGAAACCACTTCCCGACTAGGGTCAATTTAGGGCTGTCACAACTCTCCCCCACTTAAGAAATTTTCGTCCCCGAAAAACTCACCGGTGAATAGGTTTGGGTATCGTTCTTTCATCGAGCTCTCAGTTTCCCAAGTAGCTTCCTCGATCCCGTGTTTGAGCCATAACACCTTAACTAACGGAACCCTTCTGTTTCGCAACTCTTTCACTTCACGAGCTAGGATGCGAATTGGTTCTTCTTCATAACTCAAGTCAGATCGAATTTCAACTTCCGAGGGATTAATCACATGTGACGGATCGGATCTATAACGTCGAAGCATCGAAACATGAAAAACATTGTGAATCCTTTCAAGTTCAGGGGGTAAAATCAATCTATATGCCACTGGACCAATTCTTTCGGATATTTCATACGGCCCAATGAATCTTGGGCTCAACTTGCCCTTACGGCCAAACCTGAGTATCTTTTTCCAAGGTGAAACCTTAAGGAACACTTTGTCTCCCACCTGATACTCGATGTCTTTTCGTTTCAAATCTGCGTACGACTTCTGACGATCCGTGGCTATCTTCAGACTTTCACGGATTACCTTTACTTTCTGTTCCGCATCTCTAATCAAATCAACTCCGAAAATTTTGCTTTCACCGAGCTCGGTCCAAAACAATGGTGTACGGCATTTACGACCGTACAAAGCCTCGTAAGGTGCCATCTTAATACTTGATTGAAAACTATTGTTGTAAGCAAATTCAATCAAAGGTAAATACCGTTCCCATGAACTACTGAACTCGAGGATGCAACATCTCAACATATCCTCAAGTATCTGAATTATCCGCTCGGATTGACCATCTGTTTGTGGATGAAAAGCGGTGCTAAAATGCAGCTTGGTACCCAAAGCTTCTTGCAATTTCTTCCAAAATCGCGAGGTGAATCTCGGATCTCTATCCGACACAATAGAAATCGGTACCCCGTGTAATCTCACAATCTGAGAAACATACAATTCAGCTAGTTTATCTAATGAAAAATCCGTACGCACGGGGATAAAGTGAGCCGACTTAGTTAGTCTATCGACAACAACCCATATCGCATCCTTCTTACTTGCTGACAAGGGCAGTCCGGACACAAAGTCCATTGTGACTCGATCCCATTTCCACTCGGGTATCATGATCGGCTGGAGTAATCCTGAAGGCACTTGATGTTCCGCTTTCACTTGTTGACATATTAAACATCTCGAAACAAAGTCGGAGATGTCCCGTTTCATACCATGCCACCAAAATTGACGTTTCAAATCGTTGTACATTTTCGTACTCCCCGGGTGAATTGACATTCGGCTACAATGGGCTTCGTTCAGAATCATCGAAATGAGTTCCGAATTCCTTGGAACACACAACCGATTTCTGAACCTCAAACAATTATCGTCGTCAATTTGAAACTCTGATCCCTCGTTCGGAAAACACTCAGCCCGTTTTGCAACCAATTCATCATCGACTTTCTGAGCTTCACGAATTTGGTGAGTCAATAATGGTTTAGCTTTTAATTCAGCTACTAACACATTGTCTGGTAGAACAGACAAATGCACGTTCATCGCTCGCAAAGCAAACAATGACTTCCGGCTTAAGGCGTCCGCAACCACGTTAGCCTTTCCCGGGTGGTAATCAATGACAAGCTCGTAATCTTTCAACAACTCAAGCCAACGTCTTTGTCGCAGATTCAAGTCTCGTTGAGTCATCAAATATTTGAGACTTTTGTGGTCCGAAAATACATGGCACTTCTCACCAAACAGATAATGTCGCCATATTTTTAACGCAAATACGATGGCAGCTAGTTCGAGGTCATGGGTCGGATAATTCCTCTCGTGTGGCTTCAATTGTCTCGACGCATAGGCCACGACTCGACCTTCTTGCATCAATACGCAACCCAACCCAAGTAGGGATGCGTCACTATAGATGACAAACTCTTTACCCGATTCGGGTTGCACCAAAATTGGAGCTTCAGTCAAATGAGTTTTCAGTTGGTCGAAACTTTTCTGACATTTCTCCGTCCACTCGAACTTAACATCCTTTTGAAGTAGCTTCGTCATTGGTGTGGCTATCATCGAGAAACCTTTCACAAATCGTCGGTAATAACCGGCGAGCCCCAAAAAGCTCCGAACTTCAGTAACATTTCTCGGAGGTTTCCAGTCAAGTATGGCTGAAATTTTGTTCGGGTCAACTCGAATACCCGACGCGGATACCACATGACCCAAGAAGCTAACCTCTCTTAACCAGAACTCACACTTACTGAACTTAGCATATAACTGCCTATCCCGTAAAATTTGCAACACTAGTCTCAGGTGCTCAGCATGTTCGGTCTCATCTCTTGAATAGACCAAGATGTCATCAATGAACACAACTACGAACCGATCCAAATATGGTCTGAAGATCCGATTCATCAAATCCATAAATACTGCCGGGGCATTAGTGAGCCCAAACGGCATCACTAAGAATTCGTAGTGACCGTACCTCGTTCTGAAAGCAGTTTTGGGTACGTCTGAATCTCGAATCCGCAACTGATAATAACCCGATCTCAAATCTATTTTTGAGAACACTGAGGCCCCCTTTAGTTGATCAAACAAATCATCGATACGTGGTAGTGGGTATTTATTCTTTATCGTCACTTTATTCAGTTGACGATAGTCAATGCACAACCTCATGGTTCCGTCCTTCTTTTTCACGAACAATACGGGTGCACCCCAAGGTGAGAAACTTGGCCGAGCGAAACCTCTATCTGTCAATTCTTGCAGCTGAGCTTTCAACTCTTTTAACTCAGTTGGTGCCATACGATACGGAGCTATCGAAATCGGCGTAGTCCCAGGTATAAGCTCAATACCAAACTCTATCTCCCGAACAGGTGGTAAACCCGGCAATTCTTCAGGAAAAACATCCGGGTATTCACAAACCACCGGCACAGATTCGGGTTTCTTTTCTAATTCTTTGTCATCAAGCACATATGCAAGGTATGCTTCGCACCCTTTTCTCACATATTTCTGTGCCAACATTGCTGATATTACAGCTGGTATCCCCTCCAAGTCCGCGGACTTAATTCGGACTACTTCGTTATTTGCGCACCTCAAATCAATAGTCTTGCTCTTGCAATTCACAACCGCATCATGCACGGTCAACCAATCCAACCCAAGGATAACATCAAATTCATCAAACGGCAAAAGCATCAAGTCCGCTGGAAAACAGGAACCTCGAATTGCTAGGGGACATTTCTTACACACTTTGTCGACAAGCACGTAACGACCCAAGGGATTTGACACCCGAATTACAAACTCAGTAGACTCAATAGGTAAAGTCTTACTGGATGCTAAGGTTTCACATATATAAGAATGAGTAGAACCGGGGTCAATCAAAGCAATTACGTTAGTATCAAAGAGAGTAAAAGTACCGGTAATAACATCAGGCGATGAAGCATCCTCGCGGGCACGTATAGCATATGCTCTAGCAGGTGCACGAGCCTCGGATCCGGTCGTAGCATCTCTAGATCCTCTCTGACCACCACTAGCATTGCCCATATTTCTAGATGATCTACCTCGAGCAGTGGTAGCACCCGGTCTCCCACTCTGATTTACATTCTGTTCAGACAGCCTCGGGCAATCTTTAATGAAGTGGTCCACTGATCCACACTTGTAACAGGAGCGGTCATGGAATCTACAACTCCCCAAATGCCATTTACCGCAATGTCGACATTCCGTTCGGCCTCGACGTTCATTCCCAACACTGGCGACTGAAGTGCCTCGTGTACCCACAGGGGGTCGATCACGATCTCGTCTAAAAAGGCCCGAAGTGCTTTTAGACCGGCCCACATCATCTCGAAATTTCTTCGATGCCTGTTGATGAGACTTTCCCGAGAATCTTTTACGAAACTCCCCGGTTCCCACATCAACTTTTTGTTTTTCCTTTCTAAGCTCTTCGGCTTTACAAGCTCGCTCGACAAGTACTACGAACTCTCGTATCTCAAGAATGCCAACGAACATTTTTATATCTTCATTCAGCCCATCTTCGAAGCGTTTACACATAACAGCCTCGGACGAAACACATTCCCGAGCGTATCTACTAAGTCTAACAAATTTTCGCTCGTAATCAGTAACTGACATAGAACCTTGCTTAAGCTCGAGAAATTCCTTCCGTTTTTGATCAACAAATCTCTGACTGATATACTTTTTCCGAAACTCAGTTTGGAAAAACTCCCAAGTTACTTGCTCCCGGGGCACAACAGAAGTCAGAGTACTCCACCAATAGTAGGCAGAATCACGTAGCAAGGAGATAGCACACTTTAGGCATTCATCGGGTGTACAAGATAGCTCATCTAGTACCCGGATAGTGTTGTCCAACCAGAATTCAGCTTGCTCGGCATCGTCGCTATCCGTAGCTTTAAATTCAGTAGCCCCATGTTTTCAGATTCGGTCAACTAGGGGCTTATTTGACCTTATTTGGTCAGTTACCGGAGGTATTGTAGGTGCGGGGGTGGTGTTTGTCGGGAATGGGGGTTGTGGAACAGCCGTATTAGTTCGAATGTATTGGTTGAACCAATCATTCATCACGCTATAGAAAGCTTGTCTAGCTTCATCGTTCGGGTTACTCGCATTAGGTTGAGAGTCCACCGGCGCTGTCCCTTGTGCGGGAGCAGGCGCTACACTCTCAAGATCATCAGCTACCGCTCGGTTGGGATCGGGATCCATTACTATAAATAAACACATTTGCAAATGTCAGAAATCACCACACTATCAATTAATCACATAAAATGGCATGTATAGCTAGACCCCAACACATTACGGTTTAGTCGAAATCGACTATTCAAATATTACTTTCCGAATAATATTATATATATTGATCCGACTTTCACACACATAGATTATAGCAAGCTTTATATTAATCAATAAATAATTCATCGGCAAACTTTCATTAATGTTTACAACAAAATCTCATATTCACTACGAGCTGTTTTCCTGAGCAGTAGTTACTAAATTACTTATAACTGGAGCTACTAAACTCCAAATCACTTGCCGTTAATTTTCCCTGAATATAGACTCGTATATCTTCCATCCATAAAATTTTCAGAATTTTAGGCTTGGCCAATCAATACCAGATTTTTCTTAAAGTTTCCCCTATTTCACTGTTTGACTATTCTGACCACTCTTCACTACGAATCCAATTTCTCACTTTACAGAATTCCAAGTGTGTTGTATTTAATCTCATTTGAAACTAGACTCATTAAGGAGTCTAAGCATATAAATTTTATCTTATAATCATTTTTGTACAATTTATAATGATTTTCTAAAAACAGAACAGGGAATCCGGCAGTCATTTTGACTCAGCCCCATAATACTTCAAATATCTCTAGATCGGTAACTCCTTTGTTTCTATAGTTTCTTTTGTAAGAAAATAGACCCTTGAAGCTTTAATGACATAATTCACTCAGCTTCTAATTCAACTCCTACAAATTATGGCGATTTTCGAAAATCACCTTACTACTGCTGTCCCAAGTAGAGTACTACCAATTCACCATATATCAACCATTTCATATAGGTTTCTTCTAAACTAATAATAACCGAACCATTTAGTCAAGCTTAAGGCTGATTCTATTTTGTTCATGTTAAGGTCACACCTCCCTTAAAAGAAATTCCAGCCTTCTTAACTTTAATTAGCTACTACCCATTCTTTAAACATTGAACACAATGCACTTAACAATTAAACCTCTATACCGAATTTGCTCACACAATAGTCCTTGACCGAAAGTTCTTAGACTCTAGCTACCCTAATGTCATTCCTTGAAGCACATCCGAATACATATATTTTTCTTTCTCTCTAAACTAGATTCGGCAACCCCATAAGCCATATTAACCTTAACTTTCAAGCTAGAACACTTAACAATTTAACACATCCAACCTAACTATCCATCTAATGTCATCAAAACTTCTACTAAAAATTTTAAGCTCCTAGGCCGAAATTCAACCCTCATAATAACCTAACTTCAATCCAAGATTCAAGTAGCTTTTAAACCAAACCTCCAAATTATGCATACATTTTCAAGAGTGGCATAAAACATACCTTTTTGTATCAAAACACCTTAGCCGAAATTCAACAAGAGTTTTTCTTCTTTCTTTCTTCTAGTTTCGGCAATGGAGGAGTAAGGATGAGTCACTTTGGTTTCTCCTCCCACTTCTCATTATATTATTTCCTTCCATACTATAATTCCTTTAATATCAATTATTAAATCCTTTGTTAATACAAAATTATTTTAATTTTTGAATTAGTGGAGCATATTCCTTCCTTGGCCGGCCACCATGTTTATCATGGGTAAATTGACATGCAAAACCCTTCCTTTCAATGCATGTACTATTAGACCATTGTAAATTAGCCTCTCACTTTCCAACAAAGTTTCATATAAGTCCATATAAAAAAAAGATTCACATAAAGATGATCAAATTAATGCATGAAACTTTCACACATGCATTTACTCACTTCATAAACACAGAATATAACTTTTAATTATTTTCTTAACTCGGTTTTGTGGTCCCGAAACCACTTCCCGACTAGGGTCAATTTAGGGCTGTCACACAAGACGTCATTTAAAGCTGCTGCTGGCCATCCGAATTTCCAAGGCTGATTATTGAAGGATATTAAAGATTTTTGATGCCATTGCCGTCCCCAAGGTCTAGGATTCTTCAAAGGAGTGAACTTAGCTCTTAAGCTATTTTAGTTCATTAAATTTGCTCATTTAATCTGAATTTTTGTGACCATTCGGTTGGGCACATTATAGACTATAAATATGTTGTAAATGGCTTGTTGAAGGGACTTTTGACTTTTGATCATTTGAATGAACTTTGTTCAAAGAGTGAGTTTTCTCCTCTCTAAATTTGTACGAGTTTCGATCTGACTTATCTAGCGTGCTAGTGGCGTCTATCGTTCTCTTTTGAACTTATCACCTTGCTTTGGTGTGGCGTTCAACCCTTCTACAATTCCGTAATCCCACCTTGAACCGAATAGAAATCGGGGTGACACTTTTTAGTGTTGAATCGTTTCTGGCGTTTAAGCTCATTTATCCATTCCACCGACTATCCTAGATTTTACCCAACTATAATATCTTTTTACAAAACCGAGCCTTCATTTATCAACTTCCATTTTTCTTATTTTTATCCTTAAATCGAGCCTACTACCCTTATAAATTTACCATCACCTTAGCCAACCTTTAGAACCATTTGAAAGCTTCCGCATCTTTAGCCTTATTTCATCCTATTTTCGATAACTCAACTATTCCTCGTCGACGATCGGGCAATCAAGTGAATCGACTCAATCAACCGAGCCGGATCACATCAACTTTGCCTACTCCTATCGTTTCTTTGTTGCAGGAATTCGGAGATGTTTTTCCTGAAGAAGTGCCAAATGGCCTACCTCCCATTCGAGGAATCGAGCACCAAATCGATTTTGTGCCCGGTGCTGCAATTCCAAATAGGCCAGCATATAGAAGTAATCCTGAGGAAACGAAGGAATTAGAAAAGCAAGTAGCCGAATTAATGGAG
Source organism: Gossypium hirsutum (assembly GCF_007990345.1). NCBI lineage: Eukaryota > Viridiplantae > Streptophyta > Magnoliopsida > Malvales > Malvaceae > Gossypium > Gossypium hirsutum. Next base: position 34,928,791 of record NC_053427.1, on the reverse strand, counting down.
AAGGGCTACATCCGTGAAAGCTTAAGTCCGTGCGCGGTTCCGGTATTGTTGGTTCCTAAAAAGGATGGATCCTGGCGAATGTGCGTTGACTGCCGCGCTATCAACAAAATCACAATAAAATATCGCCATCCTATTCCTCGCCTCGACGACATGCTTGATGAACTTAGTGGAGCCCAATTGTTTTCGAAGATCGATTTAAAAAGTGGGTATCATCAAATTAGAATGCGGGAGGGAGACGAATGGAAAACTGCGTTCAAAACTAAATATGGTTTGTATGAATGGTTGGTAATGCCATTCGGACTTACCAACGCTCCGAGTACTTTCATGCGTCTCATGAATTATGTTTTACGTTCGTTCATTGGAAAATTCTGTGTTGTGTATTTTGATGATATTTTAGTCTATAGCAAGAGCTTGGAAGATCATATTCAACATCTACGTGCCGTGCTTGAAGTCTTACGAAAAGAGGTACTTTATGCCAATTTAAAGAAATGTTCTTTTTGCACTAATGAAGTTGTTTTTCTAGGCTTTGTGGTAAGTGCTCGTGGATTAGAAGTTGACCAAGAAAAGGTCAAGGCGATCAACGAATGGCCGCGTCCAACGAACATCAGCCAAGTGAGGAGTTTTCACGGGTTGGCAAGCTTCTATCGAAGGTTTGTGCCTAATTTTAGTTCTGTAGCTGCCCCCTTGACAGGTATAATTAAGAAAAATTCTCCTTTTGTGTGGACTGATGAACAAGAAAATTCTTTTAATAAGCTTAAAGAATGTCTAACTAATGCACCATTGTTGTCTTTACCTGATTTTAACAAAACATTCGAGATAGAGTGTGATGCTTCTGGTATCGGCATTGGCGCTGCTTTGATGCAAGATGGATGGCCTATTGCATACTTTAGTGAAAAGCTTAACGGAGCTACGTTGAATTATCCAACGTATGATAAGGAACTATATGCATTGGTCTGAGCTCTCGAAACATGGATTATACACCCCGTTGCCTATTCCTGATGCTCCGTGGGTAGACATTTCAATGGACTTCGTTCTGGGCCTTCCAAGAACCAAAAGAGGGAGAGATTCAATATTTGTTGTTGTAGACCGTTTTTCAAAAATGGCCCATTTTATACCTTGTAATAAAACTGATGATGCTACTAACGTTGCTAGTCTGTTTTTCAAGGAAGTTGTTAGGTTGCATGGGATCCCTCAAACCATTGTCTCTGATCGCGACACAAAGTTTCTAAGTCATTTTTGGAGGACGTTGTGGGGGAAATTGGGCACCAAACTTCTATTTTCGACGACATGCCACCCTCAAACGGATGGCCAAACCGAAGTAGTCAACCGTGTGCTATCAACTTTGCTTCGAGCTATTTTGAAAAAGAATTTGAAGATGTGGGAAGATTGCTTACCTCATGTGGAGTTCGCATACAATCGAACCGTTCATTCTGCTACGAAATTTTCTCCTTTTGAGGTAGTATACGGTTTTAATCCCATTACTCCTCTTGATTTGATTCCTATGCCTTCTAATGAATTAGTACATGTAGATGGTAAAAAGAAGGCCGAATTTGTTAAACAATTGCACAAAAATGTTAAGGATAATATTGAGAGGAGAACCGAACAATATGTTCGAGGGGCAAATAAAGGGCGCAAACGAGTCGTGTTCGAACCCGGTGACTGGGTTTGGATCCACATGCGCAAAAACCGGTTTCCCGATCAAAGGAAATCCAAGCTTCAATCAAGGGGTGATGGCCCTTTTCAAGTATTGGAACGGATCAATGACAACGTCTACAAGATTGACCTACCGGGTGAGTATGCAGTGAGTGCAAGTTTTAACGTTGCTGACCTTTCTCCTTTTGATGTAGGTGACGATTCGAGGACGAATCGCTTCGAAGAGAGGGAGGATGATATGAGCTCGCCCATGAAGATAGGTGCTGAATCCATGGAGTTGCCTTTGGGGCCAATTACTCGAGCACATGCTAAGAAGTTCCAAGATGCTGTAGCAAGCTATATTGCTCGATTGTGGAGTGATGGGTTGATTGCCCATAAAACGCCCAGCTCAACTAGCTTGATTCGCAATTTCCTACAAGCTGATTTTAGCTTGTGTTAGCTCAATTTAGCTCAATTCGGCACTTAATTAGTTCAAGGAGCTGATTAAATTTATTTTTAATAAAATTAATTAGTTGTGTTAGTTTAGAATCAGCTCAAATCATTTAATTAAATAAATGTGTCTTAATCTAGACATTTTTAATTCAGCTTATTAAATATGTTTTATATTAGTACATGCCTTTAATATGTCCATATTAAGCCATAAATTAAATGTGTTTAGTTTAATTACAAAGTTTTAATGTGTCTTGACTAAGACAAATTTATTAGTGGCTGCTAATTAATTTGTCTTAGCCGAATTAATGTGCAGAATTTTAATATGTCCAGCTGTTGATTTCATGAGTATTAAACTTGTCCTAATCACATTTATTTGATGTTTTTTTCAGCTAGCTTAATGGCAAAGAAAGCTCATAAAGAAGGAGCATGTATTTGGGCACATGCATGGACGGCATTTAAAGTGCAGCTGCCTTGTGTTTCCAGCTGACTTTTCGTGCAGCTCAATGGACTTCTAGATGCTGTTTTTGAGCTTCTCCAAGGGCTAATTTCGTGGAGAGCAATGGCCAAAGAGTGCCTCATAAATTCCAGCAGCCAATTCATGTGGAGGCTATTCATATTCGGCCAAAGAAGCATAATTTTTGAAGCTGTCCATTTCTCTTCTCCATAGCAGCAATTAAGCTCTTTTAAAACATTAACCGAATGTGAATTTTCTCCATTAAAGGGGCCAGCCGAATCATCTTTTTCTAGAAGGTTAATTTTTAGAATTTCATCACATGAATGTAACTAGGAAATTTCTAGGAAGTTTCCTCAAGAAACTTAAGGCATAAGGATCTGATTAGATAGGCTATTCGGCTGCCTTAGTCAAGCTATAAATAGGTCATGTAATTCACATTTTGAGGTTAATGAACAATTTTATAGCTTTGCTAAATTGTGAGGTTGTTTTCAACTCTCGTTATTCTCCAAAAACTTGTGAGACTTATCAAACATCTTTGTGGCGTCAAACTTGTTTTTGTTTCTTCCCGAACTTATCACTTTAATCCCAAAAGTGTGGTGTTCGATTCATACTAAGGTTCCTATCACCATTGATAGTGGGTCGAAGTTTCTTTCCATTTAACAAACCTTCCATCCATCCTTACCAACCTAAGCATTCTCCTAAGTTACGGGTTAACACATTCCTATTGTGTTAGTTCGGCTTTCGAATCCTTAGCCAAATTGCTTCCATTGTTTTCTAATTCATTTCCTAAACCAACAAAACCTTTTTGAGCCTAAATAAACCTCTTTCTTCTAGCCTATTTTGTAAAGCCTCAATTTACTCCTAATTCACGATCGGGCGATCTTTACGACTCAATTCGATCTCGAGGTGAGGGCGTATCACTTGGACTAACTCGGGGAATGATTTTGTCACACAAACTCCTCGTTTTAGTAGCTCTGATACTAAATGGTATGAACCGCCTTAGGGAGAGTCGAGTCATATGCGAGTTTGCCCGATCGTCTACGAGAAAGTATCGTTCGGTTTGTTCAAAAAGGATGTTTCTAAATAAATTATACGGAAGCTATTCAAGGGGTTCAAATGAAGGGTTTAAAATATGAATATTAAGGTTCGGTTTAAAGTAAATGAAAGAATGGAAAGAAGGAACTCAAAAGCAAGCACGAACCAATACTAGAGAGTATTGACCCAATTGCTTATAGGCTTTCAAGGTGGAGAATGAAAGTGATAAAACTCGACCCGCTACTTAGCAAAGTAGGAACCTCGGTATATGGGTGAACGCCACACTATTTGATAGTGATAAGTTTGGGATAATGAAGAACAGGGTTGACGCCACTAGGCTTCCTAGATAAGCCAACGAAGTCCTCAACGAAATATAAGAGAAAGAAATCTCACAAATTCCATAAAAGTTTAACAAATTTTCATTAAGTGAAAAGTCTAACCTCTTACAAATGAAATAACATA
>NC_053427.1:34771594-34924255 GCF_007990345.1 Gossypium hirsutum | reverse complement strand
AAAGGAGTCAGATTCAAATGTGTTCGATAGTTCATAAAAAATTCATTCAATAGAACATATGCCAAAAATCTCAATTGGACAAAGCAAGCATACGTAAATTTATCAAAGAGTTTCGTTAGACCATCGTTGCCAACATGAAGACTAAGTTGGATCAAGGGATAATTAGTTGTAAACGATGGCAGGCACTTAAACACATTATTCCTCATCCAAAACATTTCAATATGTTTATTCAAAAATAACAATTCATGGGAATGTACACGCAAAGTGTACCATGGCCAATTGGAAACTAAATCACTCTTTCGCTTATTAACAACATGATTTGTGTAATCACTTTCCAACACAAACGGATCACTACTAGGCCAAAGACAACAATCAATCACAACAAGGTACAAACAATTTCCAAACATCAAACCATCAAAAGATTTTCAACAACATTCGAATAGAGTAAAGGTATTTGAAAATTTTCATAAACTTTACCTTGTTGATCTTGAAGAGAAGAAAATTTAGGATCGGTTTTACCTTTTTCAAACAAAATAAATCTTCTCTCTTCGGATAGATAATGTAAAACAAACCTTTTACCTTCATCAACTTGGGTTGGTGACGAAGCACCATGACAGTTCGTGCTTTTTAAAGGGTTACATTCACAAAAATGTAAAAGGTTAGTTTCAATAGGAGGTATGGACTGAAAAGAAAAAATAAATCATCGTTGAAATTTGATTCAAGTCCCAAAGCATAAGTCGATCTTACCTTCTCAAAATGGAACGAAAATTTCAGATGTGGCCAAACAAGGTGATTAGTAAACGAATCAAAATTGAAACCCAAATCATTGAATTTCACCTTCTTATCAAAAGTTCGAACATCAAGCAAACATAATTTGAATGCAAATGATGCCAAGTGCTTAATGTTTCCATAAAATGAATTCATGTAGCAAATACCATGATACGAGCTCGTTTCGTATGAAATAACGAGTCGTAATATTTCCCGATCGAAATTAGGTAGTGTCGGCCTTGAAATAAATTCAAGTCTTGGTGTTTAAAATTAAATGGCTTTGGGAAACAAGGGAGTTTGATGGAGTGTTGTTTGCTAGATATTTCAATGAAAACAAGTCGAACCCTTATTAGCAAATAAGGACCAGGGGCTTAAGGTTTCAAAGAAAGAAAGGATTTTGGGATAAAACCGAGACCCTCTATTTAGCAAAATAAGAACCTACGGTATGAGGAACGCCACACCAATGGTGATAAGTTCGAAACAAAGTCAGATTGACGCCACTTGTTGAAGATAAGTCAATTAGAGCTTTGGAGAATAAAGAGAGTGAATTGCCTCACTAAAATGATATTTCATTCAGAAATTTGTCAAAAAGTCCTTTTACAAGAAAATGAGTAACTATTTATAGCCTAATGCCTAGTAGTCGAATGGACATATTCTAGACTTAGTTTCTAAGCAAACATTGAACAAAAATGGCCAATGTAGGTTCGGCTGAATGGTGACCATACATGAAGCTTCCATATTAAGCAAATGAATCTTGGGAATGCATGTAGCAGCTACATTCAGCTGATGAGCTTAATTGATCATTCAATAGGCAACTCTTGCTGAAAAATTATCAATAATAAAGAGGGCACTTGAACAGCCACATTAGGTGTGAATGGACGGTTTTGAAGAGCCTTAAAATGTGAACACCAAGAACCGAATGGCCAAAATGTATCCAGCAATGTGAAGGAAATAATGGCAGCTTGAAAAACTATCTCTTTAGCCGAATGGTCACTTAGAGAACTTCAATAATCAGCACACCATTTTTAATGTAATTCATGCATGTATCATTAGGTGCATTGAATCCAACATGCATGCATCTTGCACACCACATTCGACCAACCTTTCCCATGCATCTTCCACATTCGGCTGAACCTAAATAAAACAAATGAACCTCATTAATTTAACTCAATTCAGCTGAACATAATATGAACATACTAATTAACATTAAGCCGAATTAAATATGTACTAAACAAGACACATTAATTCGGCTGAACATAGTTAATTCATGTAATATATTCAAACAAATTAAATGACATCTAGACACCTTTAATTCAACCAAATCAACATATTAAACACTTGTAATAAATTAAGACATATTTAAAAGCTGTAATGAAACTTATTTAAATGCTTATTTAAATGGTCTAAAATTCCAGCAGCAAATTAATTAGCTAGAACGAAATTCAGCTTCAAAGAAGTTGAATATGTTCAACTCGTTTTTAAACTCCTTGCTATCATTTTCCTCAACCCGTTCCACCATTGCTAAAATAGCATCTTTGAATTGTTTAGCTCTAGCTCGCGTTATTGGACCAATGGGCAGCTTAATGGCTTCTTGTTCGTTCTCCATTTGGTTCGTAGGCAAGCTCACATCATACCAGGCTTGAACACACGAACTTGTTTAGGAATTCCAACAAGCAACATATTAGAAAAAAATATAATCAACTCACCACACGAATTATATTTCACTAGTTTAAACACACATGTTGATTTGACAAAACCGAGCATACCAAAATGCAAAGGTTCATACTTCAAGAGTATTAATCGGGAATGCAAATCACTACATGGAAATTTCGCACAAAAACTCAAAGATTGTTCATGAAGAACACAATTGCACATATCATGTGAAGATCTTTTAACATAGATGCCAAACAAAGAATTTTTAGAGAACATGCAACTTTTCAAACAGGCAGATTTATCACAAATCAATTGAGCAGGCATATTTAAACATAAAGATTTAACACATGAGTTCAAAAAGTTTGCAGGGTCAAACACATCAGAATTTTTACGTGACAGACTTTGATCAAACATGTTCAAAATTTGCTTAGAGCAAACTAATCCAATGTTGTCAACAAATTTGCCAATGTCGTAATTGTCATAAGAAAAGCTATATATGGCACCTTTTAAAACAAATTCGTTAACAACAGTAAGTGAACAAGAATTGTCATGGTGTACGGGTAGGCTAAAAGAAAAATAGTCTTTGGTGTAGTGTGGCATTTTGGGGGGTAAAAGTTGCTGGAAAGAAAGATTGAAGGTTGGAACAAAAATGTAAACAAAAGAATAGATCTTGATCACACACTTTCCTTCTTCTTCTTTTTTTAATTTCTTATTTTTTTGTCTCTTTTTTTAATACTTCACAATATCACTATTACAAGAGAGAGAACGAAAATTACAACTTGAATTTTTTTTAATTCAAATTTTTTTAACTACGAACCTATTTCGATCTTGTTACGAACGTCGGCGCCTCTCGATTTACAAGCTCTGATACCAAATGATGTGATTCGGCCTGGGTAGATGAGTCGAATTCACGTAGTTTCTCGATCGTAGTTCGAGAGAGTCCTTTGTGCCTCGGATTTTAGTAATAAAAGTAAAATAATGGATTAGAATAAGCGAAAGGTTTCAAGAAGGGTAAGTTTAGTAATAGGTTTGGTTATGTGTAGCAAAGATGGGTGATGGATAAATGGGTCGGTTTGGTTACAAGAAGGGAAAGTTGAAAGATGGGGAATGGAAAAACGAACTCAACGTCAAGAATGATTCAACACTAAGAAGTGTCACCCTGGTTCCTATATTGTTAAGGTGAAAAGATGGATAGATGGATAGGTGAACGCCACACCAAGATTGGTGATAAGTTCAAACAAGACGATTGACGCCACTAGCACAAGCCAGATAAGTCTTTCGAAACTTGTACGAGATATGAGAGGAAGCAACCTCACAAGAACAAATGTTCATTAACAATTTTGGCAAAAGTCCTTTACAAATGAAAGAAAATAAATATTTATAGGCACATAGATGACCATTCAAATTCGGCATCTAGGTGTTCACACAATAATAAAAACGTTCACACTAATGTATTAAAATAGTTCATAAATTCTGCAGATTCATGCACTAGCTGAATGGACACTTTCTTCCCCCTTGGTTTGTGGATGAATGCTTAGTCATAAAGAAAGGCTTCAAGTGACTTGTATGTGCACCAAAAGGTTGCATTCATCTCCTTGGGACGTTCATGCACTTGTATGGAACATGTATCTTCATAATTAAACACTTTAATGGCATGTAAGTTCATAAATGGCAGCATGAACCTAGTAAATTCGTTCTCCCCTTTGTGTATGCACTTAATTCAATCAATGTGTTGAATTATTGAGTTAATTCCTTCACTTGGACGTTCTTGAACCCATCCATGTATGTGTAGTAGCCTATAGGTCAATTCAAAGTGTGAACATGTTCAAGGAGCTCTATGGTCAACATAGAGTTAGTTAGCAGCTACTTCTTGACCGAATAAGTGCCTTGGAAAGTTAGGAGACAGCCACCATACATGCACTTAAGCCATTCATGCATTCTATCATCCCATGCATTTGATCCATTCATGGACTAGCCTTTAATGTCCATACATGCATTCGACACATGCATGAATTTGTAGAAACATTGCATCTAGCCGTACATGCACCAGCATTTAATACTTCTTCTGATACGGGGTTACGTGCGGACCAAGATCGAGTTGCCAAGTCACGAGAAACTCCTACGAAAACCCTAAACAATTAGATCTGAAACGAAACAGAAAATTAAAAGATTAGATTTTTGAATTTTCAGATCTGAAATAAAATCCCCAAAACAGTAAAGAATCAAATAGAGAATAGAAATAAGTGTTAATAAGGAATCTTGAAACCCTAGAAGAGATTGCGATTCTGCCCAATTGAACACCCAGATAGTTTTCCCCAAATTTCGACAATCTAATTTCTCCCAAAAAAGAGTATGGATGAATCGGCAAGAACCCTAGAAATTGGGGATTTTTGGGCTAATTCCTTAAGATAGAAAAAGGCTGAAAACACAATAAGAACAGAAAATAAATTAGATAAAGATTCGGCACAAGCAGAAATAAAGAAAGAATTGACAGTAAGAAATTAAAAGATAAGTCCTAAGAAGCCTTGAAATCCCGAAAGATCTCACAACTCCCTTCAAACGGCTCTAATCTCCCCTCCAAAGAATATCAATGGCAAGAAGAAGGTTGAAGATGGCTCCCACAATCACAAGATTGTTAAAACAACTTCTAAAGAAAACTCAAGAGAAAAATCTTGGAGAAAACTCAAAGAAAATTCTGCTCTCAACAAATCTGAAATTTTAATAATAATGATAACTGTTTAACAAGGTGGACAGCCATGCCTTTAAATAGGCCTTATAACTAGTCCTAATCTAATTAGAAAACTAAAATAAAAAACTCCTAATTATTTTAATATGGAAATTCGGTCAAAGGTCATTTTATCTGGGACTCTTGGACTGAATATTGACATAAAAATTTAAACTAAGTAAATAAATAAATAAATAAAAATAAAAATAAAACTTTACAACTTGGGCCACTTTGACAATTTGGCCTGATTTTCAACTAAGTATGGATGGATTTCTTGATTGGGCTGGGAATTTGCTTATTGGGCCTCGCCTTCAAGAATTTGGGCTTTTGTGACTCGTATCATTCCCCCTTCCTCAAAAAGATTCGTCCTTGAATCTGAAAAATCAAATGAACTCGACTTTCCTCTATCGAACGGGACTAATGGCAATTGAGTCCACTGAAAAGAATAGCCATGAGATAGTAAATAGCAACGGAAACAAGCTTGTAGTCCAATCATAAGCATAACAGAACAGGTATAACGCATGTGAATGGACAGATTCAGATTACCATGCAAACAATCTAATTTACTCACCACTACCTCGTCAAATATTTGAAACAAAGATGGACATGTTTTAAGGCATTCAGTCGTCTCACATTGTTCCCACAAACCATGAATAAACTGCGAGTAATAAATCAAATGGTAAACATAATCGTCACAAGTAGGTATTTGAAAAGATTCACATGGTTCACAGAGTTGCATAATCATACCATGCATTAATCGACGGTCTATAGATTCACTCACACATGCATTATCAAAAACAAGAATCTTTTTATCAACCATCAAAACAGATAGATCATCAATAAATAAAATAGGACAGTCAAGCACGTTTCGATCTAAGTGTTCATCAACACGATCTTTATCACTATCCGAGGAGTACAAAAGTGTTTCAAAGGTTTCAAGCATCTTACCTCGATAAGCAGAAGAATAAGGGTCGATTTTACCTTTTTCATTTAAAACAAACCTTCGCTCATCGGGGGCATAGTGTAGTCGAATCTCCGTTGTTGAGTTAACCTTTGTCAAATGGAACTCAAACTTCATGTATAACCACATAAACTGTTTAAGGCACGAATATAAATTAAAAACAAATTTGGAAAATTTCGTTACCTTATTCTCCAAAACAGATTTGGACAAATTCGAGGATTTTACACAAGGTAAATCAAGAGAATAACAAATAACGCTTCTTTTCGTAATGACTTTATCAATCACAATCGAAGAGTAACAATTAATCGGATCAAAATGAGGGGATCTTTTAAGAACTAAGTCACCAAAAGTTTTATCAATAATTTTCAAATCTGCACTGGACTCGGTTTCTAAAATTTCCTTACCTCGCTTACCTTCGGGATCATGTAGTGTGATTTCATCTTTGCCTAAGTTGATCGTATGAAAGCGTCTTTCATTTGAGAGGTATTGAAGTTGAAAGTTATCTTTCTATCTTTTAGGAACCTGAAAAGTAGCAACACAAGAAAAATTCATATCTTGGTTAGTGGAAACATTCCTCACTAGCCTTTCCTCGTCTTTTCTTTTGTTTCTTTTTCTAACTCATTTTCTCTTCTTTCTTCAACTTCTTTTTCAAATTTCTTTTCTGTTTCACATTCCTTTTCACTCTCAATCTCTTTTTGCTCTTTTTCATTCTCTTTTTCTTTTTCCTCACTTGTTTTAACAGAATTTCTAAGTTTGATTTGGTCCTCATGTGATGTGATCCGGCCCAGGTTAATCGAGTCGTTTCACAAAGTTGCCCGATCGTCTACGAGGAGTAGTTGGAGTTGTCAAAATTAGGTGATTTAGGCTAAGGGTTGCGGAAGCTTTGAGAGGGTTTAGATGAGTGGTTTGGTGTTGATAAATTCGGTTTAGAATAGAAACAAGGTAGGTTAGAAAAAGGTAATTGATGGAGATGGAAAATAAAACTTAAACGTCAAGAATGTTCAATACTAAAAAGTATTGCCCGAGTCTTATATTGCTTAAGGTGAAATTTGTGGAAGGATAGAAGCGAACCTTGACCCAATACCTATATAGAGGTAAGAACCAAAGGTATAAAAATATGGTTGAACGCCACACCGATTCGGTGATAAGTTCAATGGAGTTCGGATTGACACCACTAGCAAGCTAGATAAGTCGCTTCGAGACTCGAACGAAAGAAGAGAGGAGGTAACCTCACAAGAACAAAAGTTCTATTAAGTTTAATTGATCAAATTCTGTAACCTTTTACAATAAACAAAATAAACTATTTATAGGCTCTCTAATGCCTATTAAAATTCAGCTACTAATGTGTTCACAGTCGATTCACTTGATTGCCCGATCGTCGACGAGAAGTTTGTTCGATTTTGTAGATAGATGGAGTTAGATGATTTTTATAAGCGGAAGGTAGGCAAAATGGGTTCAAAGGATGGGTTTTGGTTTGATGAAAGATAGGTTCGGTTTAACAAAGAATTAAGTTACAAAGATGATAGATAAATGGAAATGGATAAAGAACTCAAACTTTAAGAATGATTCAATACTAAAAAGTATTGGCCCGGGACTTTCATCTTGCACATCCAAAACATGCATTCCATTGCAAGTTAAAGATAAACAACCAATACCATCAAAATGATATTTTTCAAAAGCAAGAATCTTCTTATCATTAGACAAAACAAATGGATCATCATCAATCAAAGAATGACAAATAGCCACGTCAAAGTTCAGATTCTTTCTAAAGACCAAATCATCAACAGTGTGTCCATCAACAATCGAGTAAGGCAGAAGTGCTTTAAAATTTTCAACATTCATACCTTGCTTACCTTTTGGCATAGGCGAACTAGGATCGTTGAGAACATTACCTTTTTCAGCCAAAATGAACCTTCTCTCCTTCGAGAGGTATTGGAGTTGAAAATTATCATCACTTGGCCTTCCGGAGACCTGAAAAGAGGAAACAAAACAAGACAAATTCTCATGTGGTTTAGTAAACAGATTCCTCACTTTTTCTTGCTCTTTTGCCTCCTTTTCTCTCGTTTGTTTTCTAACTCATTGTCTTCTCTTTCTTTTTCAATTTTCTCTTTTTCCTCACACTTTTGTTCAATCTCAATTTCTTTTTCGATTTCTTTCTCTTTTTCACATCCTTTTTCAATCTCAATTTCTTTTTCCATGACACTCGTTTCTTTTACACTCTCGTTTCTTTCTTCAATCTCACTCTCTTTTTCAATTTCTTGTTCCTTTTCTTTCATTTCTTTTTTTCGTCTCTCGATTTCATTCCATATATGCTCATTTTCTCTCATCAACATTTCTTGTCTTTCCTTTCTTCTTATTTCTTTTTCTTTTTGCCTCGCTCTTTCATTATAGGATGGAGATGTTACAAATGAATCAGCACGAAATGACTCTCGTTGGGTATAATTGGAACGACATTCATACAAAAAATGATCACCTCTTCGAGATTGATTCTTGGCGGACGAATACCTCAGTGCATACGAAGGACTACTTGTGATTTCTCGTTCGTCACCTCGGAAAGCTTCAAACTCAAAACTTGCTTTGCTTCGTCTTGAGTTCCTCGTTGAATAGGAATCATGGTATGAATCTCTTCCCAAAAAATCAATGGATGTGTGCCTTCGTGATGATCTTGTCTCCGTCTCTTCACCCGGTGAGTTTGGCTTCCATCGGGCTCTTTCCTCCACTCGATCCAATCGATCATGCAATTTATCAAATTTTGATTTCACCATTCTACGCATCTCTTGCATCAAATATTGGAATTCTGATTCGAGAAATGTTTCTCGAGACATGATTAAGTAATGACAAGAAGATGTCAGGAAAAAATAATAAAGAAAATAAATACCTTACCACAAACCTCACAAATTCGCTCGAAAAGGAAATAATGATTTTCACTCGCACTCGTGTTTACATTCAATTTTTGGCTTTTTCTTTGATGTAATTTCACTCGTGCCTTTTTCCACTCAACCTCTTCTCACAATTTCGTGATTTGTCTTGGTAGACTTAATTTGCTGCTTGAGGGTCGGTTTCAAATTGGTTACAAGGGATAATGTCGGGTGTAGGGTAGGCTGAATAAAGAAGAAAATTGGTTTAAAGTGTGGCGTTGGGATGGGTAAATAATGGTAGGAAGGGAAACTAGATGATCGGAGTAATAAGAGATGAAAATAAAACTCGCAAGACTTTTCACTTTTTTTTGTTCTTTTTTTTACTTTTTTTTTTCTTTTTTTGCTCACTTCTTTTTTTTGAATTTCGATTTTTTTGTGATACTCCTATACAATAGTAAGGTAAATACAATAAAGAAAAGAGAAAATAAAATAAAATTACAACTTGAGATTTTTTTGATATTTTTTTGAAATTTTTTTTACCAACCTATCTTTCGAGATAGCTACGAACGTCGGTGCTCCTCATTTTGCAAGCTCTGATACCAAATGATGTGATCCGGCTCGGTTGATTGAGTCGATTCACTTGATTGCCCGATCGTCGACGAGAAGTTTGTTCGATTTTGTAGATAGATGGAGTTAGATGATTTTTATAAGCGGAAGGTAGGCAAAATGGGTTCAAAGGATGGGTTTTGGTTTGATGAAAGATAGGTTCGGTTTAACAAAGAATTAAGTTACAAAGATGATAGATAAATGGAAATGGATAAAGAACTCAAACTTTAAGAATGATTCAATACTAAAAAGTATGATTCAAAAAGTAATGGAAATGGTATTGGTTGTTTATCTTTAACTTGCAATGGAATGCATGTTTTGGATGTGCAAGATGAAAGTCCCGGGCCAATACTTTTTAGTATTGAATCATTCTTAAAGTTTGAGTTCTTTATCCATTTCCATTTATCTATCATCTTTGTAACTTAATTCTTTGTTAAACCGAACCTATCTTTCATCAAACCAAAACCCATCCTTTGAACCCATTTTGCCTACCTTCCGCTTATAAAAATCATCTAACTCCATCTATCTACAAAATCGAACAAACTTCTCGTCGACGATCGGGCAATCAAGTGAATCGACTCAATCAACCGAGCCGGATCACATCATCATGGACTTGTTCCGGAGTGAGCGGCACTAAGGTAAGTTTCTTTCCTTGATGCTTGAAAGAATACCTATTGGTACGACCATCGCGAGTGACTTTTCGATCCAGTTGCCATGGTTCTCCTAGCAATAAATGGCAGGCTTGAATAGGTACTACGTCGCACACGACTTCGTCTTGATATTTACCCATAGAAAAGGCGATGCGCACTTGTTGAGTGACCTTAAATTGGCTTTCGTTGCTAAGCCTTGTAGTTGATAAGGTCGTGGATGCTTGGTAGTGGTTAAGCAAAGCTTTTCCACCATCGTCGTGCTGGCTACGTTCGAGCAACTTTCACCATCAATAATAACTCTACAAAGCTTACCTTGTACATGGCAGCGAGTATGAAAGAGATGTTCTCGTTGCTGCTCGCTCTTTGGTTTTGCCAAAGAGGGTTGTCCACGATCATGAAGATCATAATCAGTTCTAGGGACACACCGAGGAGCGCGCCTATGAGCAGGAGGCTGGTTATCCACATCATCTTTAATTTGATCTCGATATTGAGGCTCTTGATTCAACCGCACCTCATTGATAGTAGCAGTCAACGCTCGAAGTGCAGCAGCCTGTTCGTCCAACTGTTGTTGGAATTTTTTAAATATGTCACTAGTATTATCACCTGTAGACATTTTTTTTTAAAACCTGCAAAACACTCAACACTCAAAAATAAAAGTTATCAAACCTCACCGTTAATCACTCAAAAAGAAAAAATCAAATTCTCAATGAGGTCGAATTCAATCTTGTGAGTTCTTTATCAGAGTTTATATCAACCAATTAGAGAGTGTGAACCAAACTACCAAAGAATCCTAATTTGCACTAGGATGCCAAAAACTGACGAGACACCAATTGATTCGTGTTGCACCGAGGAAGAAGTTGTGCACACGTTTAAATCCTACTAACACAAGAAACAAGAAGGTGTTAGATAACGTAAAGGAAGAATAAAGGGAAACAAATAAAAACCTACAGCTAAGAATCAATAAAAATTGCTGAAAACAGAAAACCCGAAAAACTGCGGAGTAACTTGACAACTTCGTTCGAGGTGTTCCCGATCTCCAAAAATCACGAAATTAAATCTGGAGTGTCCTTATACATTGAATTTTTGATCTGGAAATTTTGGGCACCAAATTCAACCCGCTAAATCTTTTTTTAAATTTTTATTGAATTTTGTATTTTTTGATTTTTTAGACTTTTTTGACTGATTTTTTGCGGGAATAATTTTATTATATTCAATCACAGTGCTAAAAACATGTATGTAAAATTTCAGATCAATCGAACAACGTTTACCCACTCAAATGAATTTTTTTTAAACAATTTTTCTGGGTAAAACTGCCGTTTATGCTTTAAAAAATAGAGATCAGTTTAGAAATCAACCAAGAACACCCAAAACGCCCAAAATCTGATTAGAAATCAACCATTTGACAAAGGTTAACTCAACAACGGAGATTCGACTACACTATGCCCCCGATGAGCGAAGGTTTGTTTTAAATGAAAAAGGTAAAATCGACCCTTATTTTTCTGCTTATCGAGGTAAGATGCTTGAAACCTTTGAAACACTTTTGTACTCCTCGGATAGTGATAAAGATCGTGTTGATGAACACTTAGATCGAAACGTGCTTGGCTGTCCTATTTTATTTATTGATGATCTATCTGTTTTGATGGTTGATAAAAAGATTCTTGTTTTTGATAATGCATGTGTGAGTGAATCTATAGACCGTCGATTAATGCATGGTATGATTATGCAACTCTGTGAACCATGTGAATCTTTTCAAATACCTACTTGTGACGATTATGTTTACCATTTGATTTATTACTCGCAATTTATTCATGGTTTGTGGGAACAATGTGAGACGACTGAATGCCTTAAAACATGTCCATCTTTGTTTCAAATATTTGACGAGGCAGTGGTGAGTAAATTAGATTGTTTGCATGGTAATCTGAATCTATCCATTCACATGCGTTATACCTGTTCTGTTATGCTTATGATTGGACTACAAGCTTGTTTCCGTTGCTATTTACTATCTCATGGCTATTCTTTTCAGTGGACTCAATTGCCATTAGTCCCGTTCGATAGAGGAAAGTCGAGTTCATTTGATTTTTCAGATTCGAGGACGAATCTTTTTGAGGAAGGGGGGAATGATACGAGTCACAAAAGCCCAAATTCTTGAAGGCGAGGCCCAATAAGCAAATTCCCAGCCCAATCAAGAAATCCATCCATACTTAGTTGAAAATCAGGCCAAATTGTCAAAGTGGCCCAAGTTGTAAAGTTTTATTTTTATTTTTATTTATTTATTTATTTACTTAGTTTAAATTTTTATGTCAATATTCAGTCCAAGAGTCCCAGATAAAATGACCTTTGACCGAATTTCCATATTAAAATAATTAGGAGTTTTTTTATTTTAGTTTTCTAATTAGATTAGGACTAGTTATAAGGCCTATTTAAAGGCATGGTTGTCCACCTTGTTAAACACTTATCATTATTATTAAAATTTCAGATTTGTTGAGAGCAGAATTTTCTTTGAGTTTTCTCCAAGATTTTTCTCTTGAGTTTTCTTTAGAAGTTGTTTTAACAATCTTGTGATTGTGGGAGCCATCTTCAACCTTCTTCTTGCCATTGATGTTCTTTGGAGGGGAGATTAGAGCCGTTTGAAGGGA
Organism: Gossypium hirsutum; assembly: GCF_007990345.1. Lineage (NCBI taxonomy): Eukaryota > Viridiplantae > Streptophyta > Magnoliopsida > Malvales > Malvaceae > Gossypium > Gossypium hirsutum. The sequence continues at coordinate 34,911,398 of NC_053427.1, read as the reverse complement.
GTTGTGAGATCTTTCGGGATTTCAAGGCTTCTTAGGACTTATCTTTTAATTTCTTACTGTCAATTCTTTCTTTATTTCTGCTTGTGCCGAATCTTTATCTAATTTATTTTCTGTTCTTATTGTGTTTTCAGCCTTTTTCTATCTTAAGGAATTAGCCCAAAAATCCCCAATTTCTAGGGTTCTTGCCGATTCATCCATACTCTTTTTTGGGAGAAATTAGATTGCCGAAATTTGGGGAAAACTATCTGGGTGTTCAATTGGGCAGAATCGCAATCTCTTCTAGGGTTTCAAGATTCCTTATTAACACTTATTTCTATTCTCTATTTGATTCTTTACTGTTTTGGGGATCTTATTTCAGATCTGAAAATTCAAAAATCTAATCTTTTAATTTTCTGTTTCGTTTCAGATCTAATTGTTTAGGGTTTTCGTAGGAGTTTCTCGTGACTTGGCAACTCGATCTTGGTCCGCGCGCAACCCCGTATCATCTTCATTCATGAGTGTGGAATGCCCAAAAGAGATGTTTCTTCATCCATACATTGTACCGTCCAAAGGAATGTACCTACATGAAATAAACAAGTCATTAAGACATCTCATGAACACTCATAAATTCGGCATGATGTGAACACATTAATGTCATGCATTAATTCGGCTATGTGAACATAATCAATTTATATAATGACAATGACATATTAATAACAAATATTAATATAAGACAAGTTTAATGCTTAAATGATTATATGCAAATTTTTATTTAATGTATTTTGACAAAATCGAGTTTAAACTAAAATGAGCTAAGCTTTAGCTCGTGAGCTAAAGTTGAGCTGAGGCCAAACTCCTAAGCTGAAGTTGAGCTAAGGTTTAGCTCGTGAGTTGAAAGTGAGCTAGGAGTGAGCTCGGTTTAGCTCAGGCAAGATGGATTGAGCTCGAATAAGCTGGATTTGAGCTGGACGGAGCTCGTGGAGCTGGAAACGAGCTGGGATCAGCTTGCCAACATGTCAATGCTCGGCTTGACAGACTTGTTCGATGAAGTTCGCGGGGCGTGTTCGTATCAGTGACGATGTGAGGTGGTACCATCCCAAAGAGGGAGGGCATGAAAATACCCCGTTTCCTTTTCGAACCATTTGTGGTTCCTCAGGTTTTAGAAATAATTCTGTACCGATCATGAACAAAATGATGGTACATCTCGTTTCATTTTCAGCCAATAGAAATGTTCTTGAAGAATGGCTAAATTTTAGTCATACCGAAATGTCCCATTAAACCTCCACTATGTGCTTCATGAACCAGCACATTTCTTGTTAATCCTTGGGGTATGCACAATTTATTTTCCCAAAATTGGAATCCATCTTGCCGATAGTACCTATCATATGCACCTTGCACACACAACTTATAAATCTCTCCAAAATCAAAATCGTCAGCATATAATTCTTTTAAATAAACAAAATGATACGAGTCATAAAGGCCCAATCCAAGTTCAAGAACGTGATGGGCTCAAATTGCCACAAGGCCCAATAACGAGAATGATACGAGTCATAAAGGCCCAATCCAAGTTCAAGAACGTGATGGGCTCAAATTGCCACAAGGCCCAATAACGAGATCAAAGGCCCGACAAATGCGGTCCAAACTAAATGGGACCATTCAAGAGCTTGTTAGCAAGGCCTTAGATTCATACACGAGAGAACAAGAAAATCAAGATTCACTTTCTTGTTTTCAAGAAAATCAAGAAATCGAATCTTGGCCCAATTTTGCTGTTCGAAGAGATTTCAAGAATCAAGAAAATCAAGATTTCAAATCTTGGAAATCTTGGTCCAAGAAACCAAATCTTGTAGCCAAAACGCATTGGATCTCCAGTACGAGCGTCAACGACCCAATTTTGGTAGGAGATGGATCACGAGCCCAAATTCTTGAAGGCGAGGCCCAATAACCAAAATCCAGCCCAATCAAGAAATTTCTTCATACTTAGTTGAAAATCAGGCCAAAATGTCAAAGGGCCCAATTCGTAAACATCCTACTTGTTTAATTTAATTTTTTAATCTTTAGGAGCATTACATGTAAAATTCGGCCCAAAACAGCCCATATAAGTGCATGGCCGAATTTACCTTGTTATTTTATTAATTAGGTTGAATTTTTATTAGTTACTTGTGAGATTAGGATTTGTTGGAGGCCTATATAAGCATTGGCCAGCCACCCTTTGTAAAAACATCTCATTATTATTTTTTCTATCAAATTTCAGATTTGTTGAGTGCAGAATTTTCTTTGGGGTTTTCTCCAAGAATTCTCTCTTGAGTTTTCTTTAGAAGTTGTTTTAACAATCTTTTGATTGTGGGAGCCATCTTCAACCTTCTTCTTGCCATCGATATTCCTTGGAGGGGAGATTAGAGCCGTTTGAAGGAATTTGTGAATTCTTTCGGGAATTCAAGGGTTCTTAGGACTTTTCTTTATTTCTTGATGTTTCGATTTGTTTCTTTATTCCTACTTGTGCCGATTCATCATCTAATAATTTGCTGTTCTTGTTTGTGTTTCAGCCTTGATTCAAACTCCAAGAACTCTTCATTTAATCGGTTCTTTTATTGGCAACATATAATCGACTCAAAATTCCCCAAAATTTAGGGTTCTTGCCGTTTTCTATTTCTTCTTGTTGGGTGAAATTCGGCTGCTGAAATTTGGGCAATTCATATTGGGTGTTCAATTGGACCGAATCGCAACTTAAATTCACTTCTTGAACCCGTCAATTTCATCTATTTCTTTCTTTTCTTTTGCCGTCCAAATCCCTAATCTTCCAATTAAAAATCTGATTGTTTCAATCTACTTACTGTTTTGGTGTTCTTGGCAGATTCGGCTTGTGGGATTTCACTATTGGAGTTCGATTTCATCTTCTTGAACTCCGAATACATTTATTCATTCGTTCTTTGTTCCTTGCTACTCATTTAATTGAATTTGGGGATTTAATTTCAGATCTGATTAGTTTAATCTTGTTCTTTGTTTTAATTTTCAGATCGTTCGTTTAGAGCTTTCGTAGGAGTTTCTCGTGACTTGGCAACTCGATCTTGGTCCGCGCGCATCCCCGTATCATTTGGTATCAGATTTTGGGCGTTTTGGGTGTTCTTGGTTGATTTCTAAACTGATCTCTATTTTTTAAAGCACAAACAACAGTTTTACCCAGAAAAACTGTTCAAAAAAATTCATTTGAGTGGGTAAACGTTGTCCGATTGATCTAAAATTTTACATACATGTTTTTGGCACTGTGATTGAATATAAAAAAATTATTCCCGCAAAAAAATCAGTCAAAAAAGTCAAAATAATAAAAAAAGACGAAATTCAATAAAAATTTTAAAAAAGATTCAGCGGGTTGAATTTGGTGCCCAAAATTTCCAGATCAAAAATTCAATATATAAGGACACTACAGATTTAATTTCGTGATTTTTGGAGATCGGGAACACCTCGAACGAAGTTGTCAAGTTACTCCACAGTTTTTCGGGTTTTCTGTTTTCAGCAATTTTTTATTGATTCTTAGCTGTAGGTTTTCATTTGTTTACCTTTATTCTTCCGTTACATTATCTAACACCTTCTTGGTTCTTGTGTTAGTAGGATTTAAACGTGTGCACAACTTCTTCCTCGGTGCAACACGAATCAATTGGTGTCTCGTCAGTTTTTGGCATCCTAGTGCAAATCAGGATTCTTTGGTAGTTTGGTTCACACTCTCTAATTGGTTGATATAAACTCTGATAAAGAACTCACAAGATTGAATTCGACCTCATTGAGAATTTGATTTTTCTTTTTGAGTGATTAATGGTGAGGTTTGCTAACTTTTATTTTTGAGTGTTGAGTGTTTATTTTTTACAGGTTTTGAAGATGTCTAAAGGTGATAATAATGATGCACTTATGAAAGTCCAACAACAGTTAGACAGACATACTGCTGCAATCACACAAATAAATGCTACACTTCAAGCATTGAATACTACTTTGAATGAGGTACGAGTGAATCAAAAACATCAATATCGAGATCCAATTAAGGAAGATAGGGATAACCAGCCCCATAGGTGCAACCCTCAACGTGTCCCTAGAATGGATGATGATTGTCATGATCATGGACAATCATCTTTGGCAAAACCAAAGAGCGAGCAGCAACGAGAACATCTCTTTCATACTCGCTGCCACGTACAAGGTAAGCTTTGTAGAGTTATTATTGATGGTGAAAGTTGCTCGAACATAGCCAGCACGACGATGGTGGAAAAGCTTTGCTTAACCACTACCAAGCATCCACAACCTTATCAACTACAAGGGCTTAGCAACGAAGGCCAATTTAGGGTCACTCAACACTTGCATCGCCTTTTCTATCGGTAAGTATCAAGACGAAGTTTTGTGCGACGTAATGCCTATTCAAGCCTGCCATTTGTTGCTAGGAGAACCGTGGCAACTGGATCGAAAAGTCACTCACGATGGTCGTACCAATAGGTATTCTTTCAAGCATCAAGGAAAGAAACTCACCTTAGTGCCGCTCACTCTGGAACAAGTCCATGAGGACCAAATCAAACTGAAAAATTCTGTTAAAACAAGTGAGGAAAAAGAAAAAGAGAATGAAAAAGAGCAAAAAGAGATTGAGAGTGAAAAAGAAATTGAAGAAAGAAGAGAAAATGAATTAGAAAAGAAACAAAAGAAAAAGACGTGGAAAGGGTAGTGAGGAATGTTTCCACTAACCAAGATATGAATTTTTCTTATGTTGCTACCTTTCAGGTTCCCGAAAGATCGAAAGATAACTTTCAACTTCAATACCTCTCAAATGAAAGACGCTTTCATACGATCAACTTAGGCAAAGATGAAATCACACTACATGATCCCGAAGGTAAGCGAGGTAAGGAAATTTTAGAAACCGAGTCCAGTGCAGATTTGAAAATTATTGATAAAACTTTTGGTGACTTAGTTCTTAAAGATCCCCTCATTTTGATCCGATTAATTGTTACTCTTCGATTGTGGTTGATAAAGTCATTACGAAAAGAAGCGTGATTTGTTATTCTCTTGATTTACCTTGTGTAAAATCCTCGAATTTGTCCAAATCTATTTTGGAGAATAAGGTAACGAAATTTTCCAAATTTGTTTTCAATTTATATTCGTGCCTTAAACAGTTTATGTGGTTGTACATGAAGTTTGAGTTCCATTTGACAAAGGTTAACTCAACAACGGAGATTCGACTACACTATGCCCCCGATGAACGAAGGTTTGTTTTAAATGAAAAAGGTAAAATTGACCCTTATTCTTTTGCTTATCAAGGTAAGATGCTTGAAACCTTTGAAACACTTTTGTACTCCTCGGTTAGCGACAAAGATTGTGTTGATGAACACTTAGATCGAAACGTGCTTGACTGTCCTATTTTATTTATTGATGATAAATCTATTTTGATGGTTGATAAAAAGATTCTTGTTTTTGATAATGCATGTGTGAGTGAATCTATAGACCGTCGATTAAGGCATGGTAATCTGAATCTGTCCATTCACATGCGTTATACCTGTTCTATTATGCTTATAATTGGACTACAAACTTGTTTGCGTTGCTATTTACTATTTCATGGCTATTCTTTTCAGTGGACTCAATTGCCATTAGTCCCGTTCGATCGAGGAAAGTCGAGTTCATTTGATTTTTTAGATTCGAGGACGAATCTTTTTGAGGAAGGGGGGAATGATACGAGTCATAAAGGCCCAATCCAAGTTCAAGAACGTGATGGGCTCAAATTGCCACAAGGCCCAATAACGAGATCAAAGGCCCGACAAATGCGGTCCAAACTAAATGGGACCATTCAAGAGCTTGTTAGCAAGGCCTTAGATTCATACACGAGAGAACAAGAAAATCAAGATTCACTTTCTTGTTTTCAAGAAAATCAAGAAATCGAATCTTGGCCCAATTTTGCTGTTCGAAGAGATTTCAAGAATCAAGAAAATCAAGATTTCAAATCTTGGAAATCTTGGTCCAAGAAACCAAATCTTGCAGCCAAAACGCATTGGATCTCCAGTACGAGCGTCAACGACCCAATTTTGGTAGGAGATGGATCACGAGCCCAAATTCTTGAAGGCGAGGCCCAATAACCAAAATCCAGCCCAATCAAGAAATTTCTTCATACTTAGTTGAAAATCAGGCCAAAATGTCAAAGGGCCCAATTCGTAAACATCCTACTTGTTTAATTTAATTTTTAATCTTTAGGAGCATTACATGTAAAATTCGGCCCAAAACAGCCCATATAAGTGCATGGCCGAATTTACCTTGTTATTTTATTAATTAGGTTGAATTTTTATTAGTTACTTGTGAGATTAGGATTTGTTGGAGGCCTATATAAGCATTGGCCAGCCACCCTTTGTAAAAACATCTCATTATTATTTTTTTCTATCAAATTTCAGATTTGTTGAGTGCAGAATTTTCTTTGGGGTTTTCTCCAAGAATTCTCTCTTGAGTTTTCTTTAGAAGTTGTTTTAACAATCTTTTGATTGTGGGAGCCATCTTCAACCTTCTTCTTGCCATCGATATTCCTTGGAGGGGAGATTAGAGCCATTTGAAGGAATTTGTGAATTCTTTCGGGAATTAAAGGGTTCTTAGGACTTTTCTTTATTTCTTGCTGTTTCGATTTGTTTCTTTATTCCTACTTGTGCCGATTCATCATCTAATATTTTGCTGTTCTTGTTTGTGTTTCAGCCTTGATTCAAACTCCAAGAACTCTTCATTTAATCGGTTCTTTTATTGGCCACATATAATCGACTCAAAATTCCCCAAAATTTAGGGTTCTTGTCGTTTTCTATTTCTTCTTGTTGGGTGAAATTCGGCTGCTGAAATTTGGGCAATTCATATTGGGTGTTCAATTGGACCGAATCGCAACTTAAATTCACTTCTTGAACTGTTCAATTTCACCTATTTCTTTCTTTTCTTTTTTTTTTGCCGCCCAAATCCCTAATCTTCCAATTAAAAATCTGATTGTTTCAATCTACTTATTGTTTTGGTGTTCTTGGCAGATTCGGCTTGTGGGAGTTCATTCTTGGGAATCAATTTCGTGTTCTTGGTTTCAAGAAACCTCTTTCATAAGTGTTTCGTTCGTTGATTAGATCTTGCTGATTTTTAGGGTTCTTATTCCAGATTTTAATTTTCCAGATTTAATCTCATTCTTTGTTTGATTTCAGATCTGTTCGTTTAGAGCTTTCGTAGGAGTTTCCCGTGACTTGACGACTCGATCTTGGTCCGCGCGCAATCCCCGTATCAGAAAACCAAGTAATTTAAGATCTAAACAATTTAAAAGAGCATACCTTCGCGAAAGAGTATCCGCAACGATATTTTGCTTACCTTGTTTGTATTTGATTACATATGGAAAGGATTCTAAGAACTCGACCCATTTTGCGTGATGTTTGTTTAACTTGGTTTGTCCTCTCAAATGCTTCAAAACCTCATGATCCGTATGTATAACAAATTCTTTAGGCCAAAGATAATGCTGCCATGTTTCTAATGCACGTATCAACGTGTACATTTCCTTGTCATAGGTAGGATTATAACACCCCTTACTTGTATCCAAGGCCGGAACAGGGTACGAGGCATTACCAGACTTAACCATACACATAGACAAAAACCGGGCCATAAAATTTCATTTAATTCAAAACTTTTCGAACACATGCATAGACTCATATTTAAAAAACATATAACGTGGCATAAATGAGCACTTACACATCCATACTCATGTAATAACATGTCATTCACTTTAAACATATTTGCTTACCATGCTGTATATAATATACATTCTTACATTAACTAGAACTAGACATGCTAAATCTTATTCTCATTTTATACCATCTTAATGTAGTTACCAATTTGTCCATTAAACATCCATATTCAAGGCAACATTACTCATTTCCATTTAATTCATGATCCACTGGCCTGCATTTAACTTACCTGATGTATTACCAATCATGCATAACAAACAAAGCTAACTATATCATCCCATCTCAACATAGGACATGGCATGATTAATTAAACTTATAAACCATAATGGATAAGGACCACATCTCATGATCATATACGATAACTCAATGCAGACTGATACGTATGGTCAAAGTCATAATAATAATTCCTATACATGCTACTCACTTGATATTTCTAATATTTGAATTAATTCTCCCAAAAATGATAGTTTGATAGTGTGATTTTTCCTCTGACGATCTCCAACCCCGAGCCGACCTGCCAATACTAAAGAAATGGAGAGAATGGATAAGCTTTATGCTTAGTAAGTCCATATGAAATTAATAAGCAATTACTAACATGCTTTTCAAGATAAAACACTATAATTGTACAATTACACATGTTCAGGTTAAGTTGTTTTATCGAGTTACATTTACTAAATCACTCATATCTGGAGCTACAAAACTCAAAATTTAGTTTCATTAATTTTCGTTGAAACTATACTCATATACCTTTCTCCCATAAAATTTCCAGAATTTTTGGTTTAGCCAATTAGTACAGTTTATTCATTAAAGTTTCCCCTGTTTTGCTGTCCAATAGTTCTAACCTCTCTTCGCTAAAAATTACTTATCTCATATTTCGGGACTTGGATGATGTTCACGTCTATTCCTCCTGAAAGTAGACTCATTTAGAATTCTATTCATATAAATTATAGCTCATAATTATTTTTTTTACAATTTTTAACGATTTTTCCAAGTCAGAACAGGGGATCTTGAATTCATTCTGATACTGTCTCTCAAAAATTAGAATATCACATAATATAGAACTATTTTGCTCCCCCTGTTTCTTTTATATGAAAACAAACTCATTAATATTTAATTCCATAATTTTTTAAAAATTTAATTCAACTTACAAAATTTTTGGTGAATTTTCAAAGTCACGCAACTGCTGCTGTCCAACACTATTTTACTACTAAAATTCACTCTTACATAATTTCACTTAATCCATTTTATCTTATCGAAGTTCACTCAAATATCGAGCAAATTGCTCATAATTTTCATAAACATATACCTGTACTTATTCAACATATAATCATGTTCACATGTATTTTTACTTAATCGATTTTCCCGTTGAACTTTTTGGAATAATAACTGATACTCAGTTGCCTGCACATATTTTCACACTTGTAGACAAGGCTATCTGGTACTCATAGTAGCCTGTACTTAGTACTACACATGTGACCAATTATCCGGTACACGTAGTAGCATGCACTTTGTACTACACACGTGACCTAACCATCTGATACACGTAGTAGCCTACACTTAGCACTACACACGTGATCGAAGTTATCGGGTACGCGTAGTAGCCTGCACTTAGTACTACACACGTGACCTCACAATAGATCATTCGTATCGTTTCTATTCCGAAGGCTCAACCGGGAAATTCCTCACTTTCCAACTTGTTACAAATTTATTCATAATCCTTTTTCAATTTGCAATTTACAACAAATAATCATTCTATAGGCAACCACATTTCATATGATAAAAAAATATAATAAAATAAAAAGAAATGATAAATTACTTACGTACAAACTTGTCGAAATCTCTTCAGGTACAACCGTGTAGCAATTCATACAACCCATGTAATAGTAATTTAACATTCAATTCATGTAACAATATTTTGCCATTCAATTTCACATGACACAACAAGCATCACATTTTCCATATCATACACACCATCCATCAACTTCTCCTAAACATTTAAATCATACAATTTGTGCCATAACAATAGAAAATCACAATTCAAGTATGGTATTGCATTATTATTAACACACGAACTTACCTCGTATACGAAAGTGACCATTTTTACCATTTTGTCCACAACTTGGTATTTTGTCGATTTTAGCCCAAATTTCAATTTTCCTTGCTCTATCATTACAGATATAGCCTAATTAGGACTCACATTATTCAAATTGACCCAAAATCATATTTTGGAAAAATTACAATTTTGCCCCTAAACTTTGTCAAAATTACATTTTTTCCCATAGGGTTGTAAATTAAAATTCATCCTATTTTCTCATGTTTTATGACATGCTGATCATTTTCCCCTTCTGTAGCAACATAAAATTCACACTCTAACATGTACTTATGAGCATTAGGTATTTTTACCGATTATGTCGTTTTACTCGTTTTCAAGTAAAATTTCTTAGTAAAAGTTGTTTAACACAATTTCAAGCTTCATATTCTACCATAAAACATCAAAATAAAAACATTTCACCTATGGCCATTTTTCCAAATATAAACCCTAGGTTAAATTATTGCTAGAATAAGCTTAACCAAGTTACCAGGATTTCAAAAATGTAAAGAACATTAAAAACGGGGCTAAGGAGGACTTACAATCGAGCTTGGGAGTTTGAACAAACCTTAACCATGGCTACTACTGGTAGAAATAGTTGAATGAAGAAGATGATAGCTAATTTGGCTTATTTCCCTTTTTAATTCTTTTAATTATTAGTTTACCAAAATACCCCTAACTTAAAAATATTTTTTACACCCATTTCGTGTCTATTTTTGTAACAATATTTTTTACCATTTAAGGACCCTCAATTTAAAATTTCATAACAATTAGACACCTCTAGTATGTAGAACTCAACTTTTGCACTTTTTACGATTTAGTCCCTTTGACTAAATTAAGTGCCCGAATGTCAAAATTTTTGAACAAAAATTTTTACGAAATTATTCCATGAAATTTTAGACCATAAAAATATAATAAAAAATAAAATTTTCATCGTCAGATATGTGGTCCCGAAACCACTTGATGTGATCCGGCTCGGTTGATTGAGTCGATTCACTTGATTGGCCGATCGTCGACGAGAAGTTTGTTCGATTTTGTAGATAGATGGAGTTAGATGATTTTTTATAGCGGAGGTTGAGAAAATGGGTTCAAAAGATGGTTTGGATAGATGTTTGATAGGCTCGGTGAAATAAAGAAATATTGTTTATAATTTAATAGTTAAAATGGAATGGAAAAATAGAACTCAAGCGAAGAACGATTCAATACTATATGAAGTATTGCCCCGGGACTTATATTGCTTAAGGTGGGTTTAATGGATTGTCGAAGATGGACCTTGACCCGTTACCTATAGAGAGGTAGGAACCAAAGGTATAAAAAGGTGGATGAACGCCACACCAGGATGGTGATAAGTTCAAGAAGTCGGGTTGACGCCACTAGCGAGCTAGATAAGTCAGAACGAGACTCGTACGAAATAGGATAGGAGGAAACCTCACAATCAAGTTTTCAATAATCAAATTCTGTAACCTTTTACAATAAACAAGTAAGCTATTTATAAGCCTAAAATGCCTATTGATATTTGGCATCTATGTTGTTCACACTAACTTAAATTCTGTTCACACAGGTATTTAACATGTTCACACAAATAGCATTAAAATCCAGTTCATGCTTGAAGATGGTACATGAATTGGCCGAACCATCATGATGCTTCACTTGATGCATTCATGCATCCTTAGCCTTGAAGAATCTCTATAATTCCATGAATGTGCAGCTCTTTAATGATCCTACATCTCCCTTGGCTGAATGAGGCATTAATGTGCCTAAAATACTTGAATGGTCATCTTGAAAATGCATGAATCATGCATGAAACGTCCCATGTATTTTCCCCCATAAATATGATCCATGAATCTTCAAATACATGAACTTTCAGGAACTCCCTCTTGCATGAACGTCCCAAATGCATGTGCTCCTTTAAATGCCATCCATTGAACCTCAATTGTGCATGCACACTCCCATACATTGCACCAATCCGTTCATGAACCTGCAGCAAATTAAATCAGCAAGTTAAATGCATTTCAAACACATTAAATTAGCAGCATATGAACTCAATAATTTGCACATTAAATTTGGCCATACATATTAACAATTTTAGACATATTTAAAACATCATAATTAATTAAGTATTTAATTTAGATATAATTAAAACACTTAATTAATTATTTGTCCAGATTTTAACAAATTAACTAACTTAAGATAAACAACTAATTTAACTAATGACAAATTAAATGGTTTATTTCAGCAAAATAAATGCAAGCTAAAGAAAGCTAAAAATAAGCTCATTGGGTTAAGATTGAGCTGAATTGAGCTTGAGTGAGTTGACTTGAGCTCGAGTGAGCTGGAAACGAGCTAAACGGAGCTTAACGAAATGAAATTGAACTAATTCAGCTCGCATGGATTTGCAAACAATGCTTAGGGAGCTGATCCAAAAGTGTGCCCAGGGCATGGTCGTATCACCACTGTTTCGACTAGGCCCAAAATTAGGGTGTTACAAGGATAGTTGAGCGTAGCTCCGTTTAGTTTCTCGCTGAAATAAGCCAGCAGTCATCCATCTTGCGTTAAAACCGCACCTATTCCTATACCAGACACATCACATTCCACCTCAAAAATTTTGTTAAAATCTGGAAAACATAAAAGTGGAGGATTAGTTAAACACTCTTTGATTCTAACAAAAGCAGATTCTTGTTCATCAGACCAAAGAAAAGGGGAATTCTTTTTGATAAGTCCAGTCAATGGGGCAACCAAGTGTGCTAAAGTTTGGCACAAATCTTCTATAAAAACTTGCAAGGCCGTGAAAGCTTCTAACTTGGCTGATGTTGGTCGGTCGTGGCCATTCTTGTATTGCCTTAATCTTGTCTTGATCCATCTCGAGACCACTTTCACTTACAACAAAACCTAGAAAAATAACTTTGTTAGTACAAAAGTTACATTTCTTAAGATTTGCATATAAAACTTCATTGCGTAAAACTTCCAAAATAGAACGTAGATGTTCAAGATGATCAGATAAAGATTTGCTATAAACTAAAATATTGTCAAAATAAACTACACAAAAACGACCAATGAAAGTCCTCAAAACATGGTTCATCAACCTCATGAAAGTACTTGGAGCATTAGTGAGGCCAAATGGCATGACTAGCTACTCATACAAATCGTATTTGGTTTTGAATGCGGTCTTCCACTCGTCCTCCACCCGCATGTGCGTTTGATGATAGCCACTTTTCAAATCAATCTTAGAGAACATATCATCAAGTCTAGGGATTGGATGACGGTATTTGATGGTAATTTTGTTGATAGCTTGATAATCTACGCACATTTTCCACGGACCATCCTTTTTAGGTACCAATAGAACAGGCACTAAACATGGACTTAAACTCTCCCGTATGTATCCTTTCTCCATTAAATCAATAACTTGTTGTTGTAACTCCTTAGTTTATTCGAGATTGCTTCGGCAGGCTGGTCGATTTGGAATTGTATCCCTAGGAATGAAATCAATTTGGTGTTCAATACCTCGAATAAGGGGCAGCCCATTAGGAACTTCTTCCGGGAAAATATCTTTAAATTTTTGAAGCAATGAAACAATAGACAAAGGTAAAGAGTTTTTGAGTTTGTTAGCATTAAAAAAGCACTCTTTATAAACAAGTACAAACATGGGCTGATGCGAACATAACTTGAGAAATTACTACCGAATCCATTAAGCTGCCACGAGGACCTATAACTCGATCACGACCTAAGAAATTTCAAGAAGTATTAGCAAGCTATGTAGATCGAGCTTGGGAGAGCACGAAGCCGAATCCAATAACCATGCATGGAACAACCCAATTGGCACCACTTGCAATTTATTGAAAGTTGAACTTGAATTTTAATAAACTCATCTAATTTTAATAAATGAGTTGCTGGACTTTATTCAACTCGTCTTAGTTTATTTTAATTACTAGAGTTTTTATTGAACTTCATTTAATAAGTGTTGCTCTTAATTAATGATGCGAGCTCGCCCATGAAGACCATGGAATTGCCATCGGGGCCAATCACTCGAGCTCGTGCCAAGAGGTTCCAAGAAGCCGTAGCAAGTTACATTGCTCGAGTTTGGATGGAAGGCATGGCCGAACATCAAGAGTCTAGCTCGAGTAGCTCGTTGTGCAATGTGTTACAAACTGACATAGCTCGTGCTAGCTCAAGGAAGCTCAATTTGACACTTAGCTAGCTCATTGAGCTGAATGTGTATTTATTTATTTGATGCATTTATTTGACTGGAATAAATTTAATTAGTTGTGTTAGTTAATTAGTTAAATTTATGCTTAAATAATTAATTAATTTATGTGTCTTAAAGCTGGACATTTTTAATTTAAATTATTAAATATGCCTTATATTAATACATAACTTAAATGTGTCTAGTTTAGGACATCAATTTAATGTGTCTAGCTTAGAGACAAATTTAATTAGTTGCTGCCAATTTGACTTAGTCGAATTTATTGCATGTTGCAATATTAGTTATAACCGAATTTAATAGTATTAATGCTACAGCCGAATTCAAGATTATGTTGACTAATGAGTTTAAATAAATGTGCAGTAAACATCCATTAAAGGAGCAGCATGCGTGGGACATCATTTAAGGGGCTACCGAATTCTTTTCCTAAGCAATAGGCGGCACAATGAATGTAACTCGTGATCAACAAAGCATTTAAGAAGTTGTTGGATTCTTTTCATGCATGAATGCCTTAAAGAAGCTGCTAGAGCAATTAAGAAGCTGCCTTTTTCGTGGAAATCAAAAGCCATGAGGATTTAATTCCAGCAGCCACCATTAAGAGTGACGCCTAGTGAAGATAAATGGGCATGCTTCTTCATTAAGTATTCACCTGAACCAAGGGAGCTGTCCATTAACTTTTTCCAAGCTTCATTTAATTACTACATGACTGTTCAGCTCACAAAGCACTCTTCCCACTCTCTTCAAGCATTCGGCCCAACCTTGTTAAGTTAGATGGATTCATCCATGTATCAGCCAAAGGGAAGTTTCAAGGAAACTTCCTTGAGTGATTCTAGCAGCTTCCAACCGAAATATTCAAGGCTAAGAAAGACCATTCGGCTAGCTAGACTTTTAGCTATAAATAGGAGTTGTTTCTCTCTTGTAAAAGGCTAATGAACATTTTATGAATTTTGTCAACTTTGTGAGTTTGTTTTCAACTCTCAATATTCTCCAAAGACTAGTTTGACTTATCAAGAATCCTTGTGGCGTCGTTCTATCTTTGTTTCCGAACTTATCACTTTGATTCCCAAAGTGTGGCGTTCTAAGATAAACCGAGGTTCCTATCACCTTTGATAGCGGGTCGAGGTCCTATACCAATATTCCACCTTATTTCCATACCATCTTAATTGAATTAATTTTCATCTAAGTAACGAGTTAGTACACTCCTATTGTGCTAGTCCTTGCTTGAACCTTAGTTGAATTCCCAATTTCCATTCCTTGAATCATTTCCCAAAACTGAGTTATCCTATTTAAACCCAAACCCCCTTTCGTTCCATCAACCTTCTTTAAAACACCCTAACTTACTCGATTTAAGATCAGGCAAATTCTTACGTCACGAATCTCATCCGAGGTGAGTACGTATCAATTAATCTAGTTACTATGATTATTTATTGATGCATGGTTTAAGTTTAATTAATTATGCTTCTATTAATTTAACTAGTTGCTGGAATAATTGTTGCATGGGTTTTAGTCCATTTATCTAAGTTAAGTTTTAATGAGTGCATGTTCAATAAGTGCTTAAATGTGTTTAATAAGTTCAATTTAATGTTAAATGCAGGTAACTCTTTAGCTCATAACTGTTACACATTCAATAAAGTGGCTTTTCAAGTCATTTTTTATTACAAGCAAGGGGGCTGTTACAAATGAGGTTTTATACATCATTTAAGGAGTTTAAGAAGCATTATACCATCCTTTTAGTTCAGCAGCAACCTCTTCATCTATCAGCCATTTTTGCTACTTCAAAATTTAACTCAAAGCATTCAAAATGCCTTTAAGGAGCTGGTGTCCATTCGGCTAGCCAAGGGACAATTCAAGAGTCAATTTTCAAGCATTTACAGTCATTCATTCAGCTGAATTGAAAAGAATTCAAGAGTGGAGTTATTTGGTTCAAGAATTTCAAAAGACTTGAACTTTATTTTAGTTTTTAATTAGCACATTAAGATGAATTCTTGTGACTATTCGTCTAGCCTATTCTAGCACTATAAATAGGAGAAATCAACCTTTGTAAAAGGACTTTTTTTGATGAATTTGATAATATCTTATTACTTTGTGAGTGTTCAACTCCCATTGTTCTCCAAAGACTGAGTTGGCTTATCAATCAACCCTTGTGGCGTCAATTCTATTTATTTTTTGAACTTATCACTTGTATCCAAGTACGGCGTTCACCATACCGAGGTTCCTATCTTTGTAGATAGCGGGTCGATGTTTATTATCAAATGATCCTTACCATTTTTCCATCACCCTTTTCAGCCTAATTACTTTCTAAGTTTTGGGTCAACATGAATCTATTGTGTTGGTTAACTCTTAAGCTTTAGCCTACCATCTATCATTGTTTATTTAACCTTTTTGCAACCTTTCCTTTTAACTTATCCTTCAACTATCTTAAACCTATTTTTTTTAAATTGTCAATCTTACCCAATTTAAACGATCAGGCAACAACACGATTCGTGACATCCATATCCGAGTTTGTATCATTTGGTATCAGAGCTAGTTAAATTGAAATGAGAATAATTATTTTCGTTATTCCCAGGATTGCAGTTTAGAAAAAAATTCGAAAAAAAAGTATACATTCGAAAAGTGCAAAAGTTGAAATATACATTTTCTTGAAAACAAAGCAAGAAGTGAAAAGTTGTGTTTCAAAAGTATTATCTACCCAACAAATTCATTATTTCTTTCTAAAACCAAACTGCCACACTTCACCTTTTTCTTTTTATTTCTAGCTCACCTATTTGTCCCAATATCAACCCATCACCCAATTCCACATTATTTTTGCAAACCGACCCACAAATAGGAGCTGATTCGTCTAAGTAGTCCGTGGGGAACTTCGAGAGGCGAACTTGAGAGAAAAAGGCTAGAGTGTAGTGAGACTATCTGAGAGAAAAAAAGCCAAAATTGTGTGAATTTTCTTTGTGAGAGAAGTGTGAGGTTTGCTGTGTGATAAAAATTCCATGTCTAGAAGTCTCGAAAGAAATCAAATGGCCAGAGAAGGATTGCGACCCATTTGCAATGTTGTGGGTGGAAGGATTCCTAATTTGACACTACAAGCACTTATACGAGAGATGGAGCTGTTATTCGATCGTAAACTCAAACCAATCGAAGATCAGTTATTTCAAGTTGAGACACGTGAACAACATAAGGCAACTCCGGAAGGTCCAAGACGAGGGCGTAATGAATAGAGTGAGCAAGAAAGTGATAATTCATCTATTCAAAGTGTATGACAACGAGGCAACCAATGACATCGGGGTCCTAGAGATCGTGATCATCCAGATGATAATCTTAAAAATTCAAGATGACAATTCCACCATCCCAAGGTAAGAATGATCCTGAAGCTTATTTGGAGTGGGAAAAGAAGATCGAGTTTGTTTTTGATTGCCACAACTGTTCAGAAAGTAAAAAGGTAAAGCTCGTAGCTATAGAGTTTTCTGACTATGCAATTGTGTGGTTGATACGGGGTTGCGCGCAGAACAAGATCGAGTTGCCAAGTCACGAGAAACTCCTACGAAAACCTTAAACAATTAGATCTGAAACGAAACAGAAAATTAAAAGATTAGATTTTTGAATTTTCAGATCTGAAATAAAATCCCCAAAACAGTAAAGAATCAAATAGAGAATAGAAATAAGTGTTAATAAGGAATCTTGAAACCCTAGAAGAGATTGCGATTCTGCCCAATTGAACACCCAGATAGTTTTCCCCAAATTTCGGCAATCTAATTTCTCCCAAAAAAGAGTATGGATGAATCGGCAAGAACCCTAGAAATTGGGGATTTTTGGGCTAATTCCTTAAGATAGAAAAAGGCTGAAAACACAATAAGAACAGAAAATAAATTAGATAAAGATTCGGCACAAGCAGAAATAAAGAAAGAATTGACAGTAAGAAATTAAAAGATAAGTCCTAAGAAGCCTTGAAATCCTGAAAGATCTCACAACTCCCTTCAAACGGCTCTAATCTCCCCTCCAAAGAATATCAATGGCAAGAAGAAGGTTGAAGATGGCTCCCACAATCACAAGATTGTTAAAACAACTTCTAAAGAAAACTCAAGAGAAAACTCTTGGAGAAAACTCAAAGAAAATTCTGCTCTCAACAAATCTGAAATTTTAATAATAATGATAAGTGTTTAACAAGGTGGACAGCCATGCCTTTAAATAGGCCTTATAACTAGTCCTAATCTAATTAGAAAACTAAAATAAAAAAAACTCCTAATTATTTTAATATGGAAATTCGGTCAAAGGTCATTTTATCTGGGACTCTTGGACTGAATATTGACATAAAAATTTAAACTAAGTAAATAAATAAATAAATAAATAAAAATAAAACTTTACAACTTGGGCCACTTTGACAATTTGGCCTGATTTTCAACTAAGTATGGATGGATTTCTTGATTGGGCTGGGAATTTGCTTATTGGGCCTCGCCTTCAAGAATTTGGGCTTTTGTGACTCGTATCAGTGGTGATACGCCCCGGCTCGGGAAGGAGAGTCGAGTCGTAGATGTGTCCGATCGTGAATTGGAGTAATACTCGAGGGTGAACGAAATAGGTTAAGAAAGAAGAGATAAAGGCTCAAATTTAGTTCAAAAGGGGTTATGAAATGTATTGAGGATGATAGGTGAATGAAAACCAAGTATTCAAGTTGAACCAACACAATATAAATGTGTTAACCCGGGACTTATACGAATACTTAGGAAAGGTTAAATGTTGTATGGATGGAAAATGAATAAAATGGAACCTTGACCCACTATCAAAGATGATAGGAACCTCGGTATAACTTGAACGCCACACTTTGGGTGCAAAGTGATAAGTTCGAAATACAAAAACGGGTTGACGCCACAAGGGTTACTTGATAAGTCTAACCAGTCCTTAGAGAACAATGAGAGTTGAAAACAAACTCACAAAGTAAACAAATTTCATATAAGTTTTAAAAATATATTGTCTAACCCGAAAATGATTACAAAGTAACTATTTATAGCTAATATTGAATGTCAAACCGAATGGTCACAAAAGGTAGATAAATGGACAGTTTTAGTTTAGCTTAATTAAGTTGAAATTGCTTGGAAGCTTCCTTAATCGTCCCTTGTAGTTTCTTAGGTCACTTGGCTTAGAAATCTGAAAAGAAATAACTTCTGGAATGAGAGGATTCGGCTGGACATTGATGGAGAACTTTATGGACTAGTCCCGATTCGGCCTTGATACTTTAAAATGGCTTTAAAAGCTTCTTTGGGTAGTGTAAAGTTCGGCCTTGAAGAGAGGAAACGCCAAGCATGATGTTGGCCGAATGGCTACTTGGAAAAACCAACCAACAGCCCTTTGTTGTTCACGAAAATAGCACCTGCTTCAGCAGCTCATTAATGGACGAATCTTGCATGCCCAACAGCACCTTAAATGCATGTCTATGCTTTACATTAAATTCAGCCAACACCTCCTTTATTGCTGCTCATTTAATTCATGTCTTTGCTTCCCTTTAAATGCCGTTCCTTGCATGTAGAACAGCAACTTAAATGCATGTCTCCTTTGCCATTAAGTAGTTGTTTGCAGCTGAATTAATTACCTGCAGACACAAAATAAATTCGGTCAAGACATAAATTAAACCTCATTAAATTCGGTAGCCTCCTTTAATACATAATTAACTCATGCATTAAACAAACAAGTTAATTAACATATTAATTTTGGCTGGACAATAAAAACAACAATAAATTTGTCACTTTTAAAGAACTTAAGACACATTTAATACTACTCTTTAATTCGGCTGAAACTAATAAAAAACATTAATAAATTCAGCATATTAAATAGATGTAATAAATAAAACACAATCAATTAAACTAAAAAAATTATTAAAGATGTTCAGATTTAAACATATTAATTTACTAACACTTATTTGAGCTGGATTAAATAAATAAACTAACTTATTCAATTTATTTCTGCAAATGAAATCAAAAGAATTAAAATAAACTCAAATTGAGCAAAACGATCCCATTGAGCTGGAAACGAGCTAAACAAAGCTCAGTGAGATGCAATTGAGCTAATTTAGCTCGCATGGGTGTGCAAGAAATACTTATGGAGCTGATCGAAAAATGTGCCCGGGCCGTGGTCGTATCATCCCCTCCCTCTTTAAGGCGATTTGTCCTCAAATCGGGCCATTTGCTCGAGAAAAATTTTTCAAGATCTCGAACCCTTTTGTTCATGATCCGAATAGAATCATTTCCAAAACTTTGAAAATCACGAATGGTTCGAGAAAATTTTGAATTATTTTCACGCCCTCCCTCTTTTGGAGGGAACCATTCTGAAGTGTCACCTACACAAGAAAGAGATAGGTTAGTGACACTAGAAATCATAAACTCAAAAGAATTTTTAAAGATCTTATTCAACAAGTGAACATATGTGTCAATACCGGGATCAAAAGTAGAAGTTGGTCTTACCTTATCAAAATGAATTAAAAAATTCATTGATTGCAACAAACCTGGGTCACAAGGCACTTGATAGCTATAATTTTTGAAGTCAACTTCCCATAGTTCGAATCCTTTTGACAACAATTTAAAATGATATGCACCGGGGTCAAAAACAAAGTTTCCTCTTGCCATTCCAATTTGATATGACAATTTCAAAATCGGTATCATAAAAAGGAAATGATGTAATTTTAAGTAATGATTATGCAAAACATGTTCAAACCTTTTAAACCACGACATGGAGCAATTTTCAGAATCACAAATTAGATAATTCACATGATCAACAGAAGCAAACAGATTAGATGTCAACTTTTCATCACACAATCCCAAATTTTGTTTGTGTTGTTTTAATCTGGCTTCATCATCAAACTTGTAAACATCAGAAATATCATGAGGAAAACTTTTCAATCCATCATCCCAATCAAAGTCATTACCAATCAAAAATTGATACTTAGACAAATCAAGATAGGAAAGTCTTCTACTAACTAATTCTTCAGCAATCTCAACATTATCATGCATATGAATTTGTAGAAGTTCGACTAACATAGAACCCTTACCATGCTTACCTTTAGGCGCTGGTGGAATAGAGTCATCTATGATTTTACCTTTCTCGACTAATCGAAATCGTCTCTCCTCAGAAAAGTATTAAAGTTGAAATTGATCGATGGGATTTCGAGAAACCTGAAAAGTAGAAACAAAACAAGGAAAATTCATAGGATGGTTAGTAACAACACTCCTTTCTCGTTCACTTTCATCTTTTTCGCTTATTTCTTTTTCCAACTCATTTTCAAATCCTCTTTCCTTTACCATATCACTCATTTCTTTTGCACTCTCATTTCTTCCTTCAATCTCACTCTCTTTTTCAGTTTTCTTTTCTTTTTCACACTCGTTTTTATTCTCAATCTCATTTTCAATTTTCTTTTCTATCTCACACTCATCTTCTTTTTCTTTCATTTCTTTTTCTTTTTCATTTTCTCGCTCGCACTCTTTTTCTTTTACACATGATGTTTTGATTTCATTACAAAAGTATAAATCATCAAAAAGAGAAACCTTTTGTTGAGAATAAGAAAAGGGTTCTTCATACAAATGGCAATCTTCTCTTTGTGATAGATCTTCCGTAGCCGAGTACTTTGACACTCTTGAAACACGTTCGCCTCTTCGTAAATAATCCTTTGTAGATGAATAAATTGAGGCACTTGTAGAGACACGTTTACCTTTTCGTTTATCATCTCGGAAGGACTCAAACTCGGAGTTTGCTTCTCTTGGTCTCGAACGCCTTGTTGAATAGAAGTCTTGATAAGAGTCTCTTGTCGAGTAGTGTCGTCGTGACGATCTTTTCTTCGTCTCTTGACTTGAAGAAATTTGCTCCCATTGGAATCGTTCATCCAACTTCTTCAATCGTTCTTTAATTGGTTCCAATTTTCTTTGAAGCATTTGACCCACCTCGTGAATAACCGTTTGATATGTTGAGTCGATCAAAACATCGTCATATTCTTCATCATCAATCCCTTCAAAACTTCTTGACATCTTTTTTTTTAATCACACAACAAAACTCACACTTCTCTCACACAAAAAAAAATTCACACTATTTGGCTTTTACTTCTCTCGAATGGTCTCACCAATCGCTCTTGCCTTTTTCCACTCGATTTTCACCCCTCAAAGTTCTTCGCAAACTAAGTCGACAAATCAATACCGTTTGGCGTCGGCTTACAAAATTGATTTGGCTTGGTGGGTAATGATGTCGGAAATGGTAGGCTATCAAACAAAATAGGAATGGTTAAGTGTGGCTATATAGATATGGTCCTTCGGGCAACAAGCAATGCTTTTACAAACCCAAAATGAATTTCAATCACTCTTTTTTTTTTCAATTTCGATTTTTTTTCTCTTTTTTTTTTTAATTCCGAATTTTTTTTCTTCTTTTTTTTCTTCAATACTAAATACAAAAAGTAAAAATAAATTGAATACAAACTTTTTTTTGAATTTTTTTTTGATTTTTTTTTCGAATTTTTTCCCTTTTTTTTTACAATACCGAAATGCCGATAACTTCGATTCTTACTCCGATTCAGCTAGCTCTAATACCAAATGATATGCCTCGGCTCGGGAAGGAGAGTCGAGTCGTAGATGTGCCCAATCGTGAATTGGAGTAATACTCGAGGGTGAACGAAATAGGTTAAGAAAGAAGAGATAAAGGCTCAAATTTAGTTCAAAAGGGGTTATGAAATGTATTGAGGATGATAGGTGAATGAAAACCAAGTATTCAAGTTGAACCAACACAATATAAGTGTGTTAACCCGGGACTTATACGAATACTTAGGAAAGGTTAAATGTTGTATGGATGGAAAACGAATAAAATGGAACCTTGACCCACTATCAAAGATGATAGGAACCTCGGTATAACTCGAACGCCACACTTTGGGTGCAAAGTGATAAGTTCGAAATACAAAAACAGGTTGACGCCACAAGGGTTACTTGATAAGTCTAACCAGTCCTTGGAGAACAATGAGAGTTGAAAACAAACTCACAAAGTAAACAAATTTCATATAAGTTTTAAAAATATATTGTCTAACTCGAAAATGATTACAAAGCAACTATTTATAGCTAATATTGAATGTCAAACCGAATGGTCACAAAAGGTAGATAAATGGACAGTTTTAGTTTAGCTTAATTAAGTTGAAATTGCTTGGAAGCTTCCTTAATCGTCCCTTGTAGTTTCTTAGGTCACTTGGCTTAGAAATCTGAAAAGAAATAACTTCTAGAATGAGAGGATTCGGCTGGACATTGATGGAGAACTTTATGGACTAGTCCCGATTCGGCCTTGATACTTTAAAATGGCTTTAAAAGCTTCTTTGGGTAGTGTAAAGTTCGGCCTTGAAGAGAGGAAACGCCAAGCATGATGTTGGCCAAATGGCTACTTGGAAAAACCAACCAACAGCCCTTTGTTGTTCACGAAAATAGCACCTACTTCAGCAGCTCATTAATGGACGAATCTTGCATGCCCAACAGCACCTTAAATGCATGTCTATGCTTTACATTAAATTCGGCCAACACCTCCTTTATTGCTGCTCATTTAATTCATGTCTTTGCTTCCCTTTAAATGCCGTTCCTTGCATGTAGAACAGCAACTTAAATGCATGTCTCCTTTACCATTAAGTAGTTGTTTCCAGCTGAATTAATTACCTGCAGACACAAAATAAATTCGGTCAAGACATAAATTAAACCTCATTAAATTCGGCAGCCTCCTTTAATACATAATTAACTCATGCATGAAACAAACAAGTTAATTAACATATTAATTTTGGCTAGACAATAAAAACAACAATAAATTCGTCACTTTTAAAGAACTTAAGACACATTTAATACTACTCTTTAATTCGGCTGAAACTAATAAAAAACATTAATAAATTCAGCATATTAAATAGATGTAATAAATAAAACACAATCAATTAAACTAAAAAAATTATTAAAGATGTTCAGATTTAAACATATTAATTTACTAACACTTATTTGAGCTGGATTAAATAAATAAACTAACTTATTCAATTTATTTCAGCAAATGAAATCAAAAGAATTAAAATAAAGTCAAATTGAGCAAAACGATCCCATTGAGCTGGAAACGAGCTAAACAAAGCTCAGTGAGATGCAATTGAGCTAATTTAGCTCACATGGGTGTGCAAGAAATACTTATGGAGCTGATCGAAAAATGTGCCCGGGCCGTGGTCGTATCATGTGGTGGGACCAGCTTATAACAAGTAAAAGGAGAAATGGTGAAAGACCTATTTCTACTTGGGCTGAAATGAAATCAGTCATGCGAAAAAGATTCATCCCTTCATACTACCATCGAGATCTATATCAACGACTCCAAAACCTTACTCAAGGTAATAGAAGCGTTGAAGATTATTATATGGACATGGAAATAGTAATGATTCGAGCTTACATCAAGGAGGATAGAGAAGCAACAATGGCAAGGTTCCTTGTAGGTTTAAACCGTGACATTACCAACATAGTTGAACTACAACACTGTGTTGAAGTGATGGACATGGTCCATATGGCGATAAAGGTCGAAAAACAACTCAAGCAAAAAGGAGTAAGCCAATCCTATGCCAATCCTTCTACCAAGAAGTGGAGCCAAGGAGTGAACAAACCCCCTGTTTGAATAAAGGAGCCTGTTGTAGCAACTAAATCCAATCAGCCCATTGGTGAGTCGAGTCGAAACAAAAACGAGCAAGTGTCAAGAGACATAAAATGTTTCAAGTGTCAAGGTCGAGGGCACATAGCAAGCCAATGTCCAAATCGATGTATCATGGTGGTAAGGGACGACGGTGAAATTGAGTCTAAGGGGGAGAATGAAAATGAGTCTAAAGTACCATCTAATGATGAGGGAGAAGAAGTAGAACTACCGGTTGAAGGAGAAATTCTTGTGGTGAAAGGAAGGCTTAGTGTTCAAAGTGTTGAATCTGATCAACAAAGGGAGAACATTTTTCACACCCGATGCAATTTAAGTATTGATGGTGGAAGTTGTACTAATGTAGCTAGCAATATGCTAGTGGAAAAGCTGGTTTAGCCATAACCAAACACCCAACTCCATACAAGTTGCAATGGTTAAATGATGGAGGAGAGCTTAAAGTCACAAAGTAAGCTGTGGTAGCGTTTTCCATCGGGAAGTATCAAGATGAAGTAGTGTGTGATGTAGTTCCCTTTGCACGCGGGACATGTACTTTTAGGGCGTGCATGGCAGTTTGATAGGCGTGTAATTCATGAAGGTTACACAAATTGGTACACGTTCAAGCATCGAGGCAAAAATGTTACTTTAGCCTTGTTGACCCCAAAACAAGTGTATCAAGATCAATTGAAATTGAAAGAAAAAGTACAAGAAAAAAAAGAGTGAAAGAGAAAAAGACAAAAAAATTGAAAAAAAGAAAGAAAAAAGTGAGAGAGAGGAAGTAAAAATACGAGAGAAAGAAGAGAGTCAAAAAGAAAATGAGAGTGGAAAAATGAGCGTATTTGTAAGGGAAAAAGACATTCGAAAGTCCCGATTGATGTGTCAGCCCATGTTTGTTCTTATGTACAAGGAGTGTTTATTCGATACAAATGAACTTGATAACTCTTTACCTTTGCCTGTTGTTTTTTTGTTATAGGAATTTGAAGATATTTTCTCGGAAGAAGTTCCTAGTCAATTGCTTCTAATTCGAGGTATTGAACATCAAATTGATTTCATTCCTGGAGCTACAATTCCAAATCGACCAGTTTATCGAAGTAACCCTGAAGAAACTAAAGAGTTACAACAACAAGTTGTTGATTTAATAAAGAAAGGATACATACGGGAGAGTTTAAGTCCATGCGCGGTACCTGTTCTGTTGGTGCCTAAAAAAGATGGTTCATGGAGAATGTGCGTAGATTGTCAAGCTATCAACAAAATTACCGTCATCCAATCCCTAGACTTGATGATATGTTAGATGAGCTTAGTGGTGCAAAATTGTTTTCTAAGATCGATTTCAAAAGTGGCTATCATCAGATTCGCATGCGAGAGGGGGATTAGTGGAAGACTGCGTTGAAAACTAAATACGGTTTGTATAAGTGGCTAGTGATGCCATTTGGCCTCACTAATGCTCCGAGTACTTTCATGAGGTTGATGAACCACATTTTAAGGTTTTTCATTGGTCGTTTTTGTGTAGTTTATTTTGACGATATTTTGGAAGTTTTAAGAAAAGAAGTGTTATATGCAAACCTTAAGAAATGTAACTTTTGTACTAACAAAGTTGTTTTTCTAGGTTTTGTTGTAAGTGAAAGTGGTCTTGAAGTGGATCAAGAGAAGATCAAGGTAATACGAGAATGGCCACGTTTGACCAATATCAGCCAAGTTTGAAGCTTTCATGGCCATGCAAGTTTCTATAGGAGATTTGTACCAAACTTTAGCACACTTGCTGCCTCATTGACTGGTATTATAAAAAAGAATACACCTTTTCTTTGGTCTGATGAACAAGAATCCTCTTTTGTTAAAATCAAAAGGTGTTTAACTAATGCTCCACTTTTATGTTTGCTAGATTTTAACAAAATTTTTGAGGTGGAATGTGATGCATCTGGAATAGGTATAGGTGCGGTTTTAACGCAAGATGGGCGACTGGTGGCTTATTTCAGTGAGAAACTAAATGGAGTTACGCTCAACTATCCTACCTATGACAAGAAAATGTATGCATTGATATGTTCATTAGAAACATGACATCATTATCTTTGGCCTAAAGAATTCATTGTGCATACGGACCATGAGGCTTTGAAGCATTTGAGAGGACAAACCAAGTTAAACAAACGTCACGTAAAATGGGTCGAGTTCTTAGAATCCTTTCCATATGTCATCAAATACAAACAACGTAAGGAAAATATTGTTGCGGATGCTCTTTCGCGAAGGTATGCTCTTTTAAATTGTTTAGATGTTAAATTACTTGGTTTTGTTTATTTAAAAAGAATTATATGCTGATGATTCTGATTTTGGAGAGATTTATAAGTTGTGTGTGCAAGGTGCGTATGATAGGTACTATCAGCAAGATGGATTTCTATTTCGGGAAAATAAATTGTGCACACCCCAAGGATCAACAAGAAATGTGCTGGTTCATGAAGCACATAGTGGAGGTTTAATGGGACATTTCAGCATAACTAAAACTTTAGCCGTTCTTCAAGAACATTTCTATTGGCCGAAAATGAAACGAGATGTGGCTAAAGTATGTAGTCGCTGTATTGCTTGCAAGAAGGTGAAATCAATAATTCAGCCGCATGGGTTTTATAAACCATTACCAATTCTAGAAGTACCATGGATGGATATTTCGATGGATTTTGTTTTAGGCCTTCCTAGAACAAAGAATGGAAAAGATTCTATTTTTGTTGTAGTTGATAAATTTTCTAAAATGACACATTTTATTGCATGTAACAAAATTGACGATGCTCTCAATGTTGCTAACTTGGCTTTTAGGGAGATCGTACGTTTACATGGAGTTCTGAGGACAATCATTTCGGATTGAGACACTAAGTTTTTAAGTCATTTTTGGAGGACCTTATGGGGAAAACTTGGAACTAAGTTGCTATTTTCAACAACTAGTCATCCAAAAACTGACGGACAAACGGAGGTCGTTAATCGAGTTTTATCAACACTACTTCGACCAATTATACAAAAGAGTTTGAAGACTTGGGAGGAATGTATACCCCACATTGAGTTTGCATACAATCAATCGGTACATTCGGCTACGAAGTATTCATCATTTGAGGTAGTGTATGGATTTAATCCCTTAACTCCATTGGATTTGTTACCTTTACCTTCTGATAAGTTGGTGCATGTAGATGGAAGGAAAAAGGCAGATTTTGTTAAACAATTGCATCAGCGAGTTAAAGATAATATCGAGCGAAGAACGGAGCAATATGTTTTTCAATTTAACAAAGGTCGTAGACAAGTGATATTTGAACCTGGTGATTGGGTTTGGATTCACATGCGTAAAGAGAGATTTCCTGTTCGACGACGATCCAAGCTTTTGCCACGAGGAGATGGACCTTTTAAAATCTTGGAAAGAATTAATGATAACGCATATAAATTGGATCTACTTAGTGAGTATGGGGTTAGTGCAACTTTTAATGTTGTTGGTTTATCCCTTTTTGATGTAGGTGACAATTTGGGGACAAATTGCCTCAAAGAAGGGGGAATGATGCGACCATAGCTCGAGAAATTACTACCGAATCCATTGAGCTACCACGAGGACCTATAACTCGATCACGAGCTAAGAAATTTCAAGAAGCGTTAGCAAGCTATGTGGATCGAGCTTGGGGAGAGCACGAAGTTGAATCTAATAGCCATGCATGAAACAACTCAATTGGCGTCACTTGCAATTTATTGTAAGTTGTACTTGAATTTTAATAAACTCATCTAATTTTAATAAATGAGTTGCTGGACTTTATCCAACTCATCTTAGTTTATTTTAATTACTAGAGTTTTTGTTGAACTTCATTTAATATGTAACACCCCTAACCTGTATCCGTCACCGGAATTGGATTATAAGGCGTTACCGGACAATACTAAACATTCACAATCATTTCGTAAACATCGAAACATCATAGATCAAATATCAATATGGAGTCCCATGTATAGGTCATTGAGACCTTAAACATGTATTAGAAAGGGGTCAGGACTAAACTGAGCACATATAAAAAATTTTCGAAAGCTTAACATTTTTCCAAGGTTTACAGGTCAACGCCCGTGTGCTTGGCCGTGCCAAAACTGGAGGGTATACTAACTTTAATTCGTAGGGTACCCTAGGTGACACACGACCGTGTAATGTGGCCATGTGTCACACATGGCTAAGACACACGCCCGTGTGGACAAAAATAGGCCATTTGAATAGCCAATTTGCCACCCCAATTGGGTCAAACCTACAAGCACCAAAACTATGCTTAGTACACATACCAAATCATATAAAAAACATATATAAAATCACAACCAAAACCAAGCCATATCACATGGCTATATATACGTTACATTCATATTGACATAACTCTAACCTCTACATGCCACTTAACCACAAACTCAAAGCTTTTATTTACCGAAACGATAACTGAATAGTGTGATGAGATCTCCTGCGGCTTCCAACCCGAGCAAGTCTCCGAAACTCTATAAACAAAGGAAAAACACACAGAGTAAGCTTCGAGAGCTTAGTAAGTAATAAGCAAATTAAATCTGCACAAAATCATGCATATAGTTCAACTTGATTAAGTCAAAATTTAGTTAACTTCATACACATATTTAATCACTTTTCTATATAATCCAACATCGCCACATTAAGTAATTTCATTACAACCATCCAAAACATAGTCATTTATTTCATTTCATGCATAAAAATATATAAATTCCTTTTTATGCATTTCAAAACCCGAATAACCATATTCCATTTTTTTTCATAATTCTCGTGTCCAAAACGTAGGACCACAATTTTATATAACAAGCACATTTATAATACATCGTTCCTTTTCATATATTTCACATATCATCATTTGAATCATGCTCACATTTCATATCAGGATTTCATATATACATCTCGTGTACCTGAATCATATATGGCAAATCACATTTACAATTCTACCTTTCTCATATAATTCATTTGATCATAGATAACTTACTAGTATCCACATCTCGTTTTCACATAGATCATATATTTACTAATCATAATCATACTCGCTTTCATTGCATACTACTACATATTTAACATCATCAATCACATAGATTCTGTACATACCTGTACCATTATGTTCTTACATATCACCTTTGTCACTTTAATGCTTGAAGCACCAATTCATTTGATCATCAATGAACATTCAATGAACTCGCACACTTAGTGCCAATTTATTAGCCAAAGCTATAATTATTCGCACACTTAATGCCGTTACGTTAAACCGAACTCATATCGGTATCGCACACATAGTGCCTCAAATTCAGTTCATATTTTACATACTTCATCTTCACATTTATATTCTTTTACAACTTAATTCAGCATTATATATATATTATATATATAATGCACATACGTTTCATTTTAATAACATTTAATTACTTATGAACTTAACTCATACGGATATGACTAGACCGAAACGACTATTCGATAATTTTTGACTTTCCCTGATCCAAATCCGATTTTCTCATTTCTTGATCTAATTCAATGCAAATTCAACTTATTTAATCATATACTCAATCAAATTCATCTAAAAACACATAAATGGGCTAATTACGCTTTTGCCCCTAACATTTCACATTTTTCACAATTTAGTCCCTATTTCACAAAACACAAAATATTCAAAATTTGACCACACTCATGATTGGCCAAAATTTCCTCTAGTCCTTATAAGCTCATATATACAATTTATTTCACATTTTAGTCCCTCAATTTCTCATTTTCACCAATTAGCCCAAAATATTCAAATTCATCAAAAATCCCAATACAAAATATATTTATCTATCATCAAGCTTTCATATTTCACCATTTATCATCATAAAGCTCACAAAATCAACAATGGCATCTCATGAAATCATTATCAAATTCTAAAATTTAAGAATGGGTTTTGTAAATCACGAAGCAACAATCTCAAAAACGTAAAAATTATCGAAAACCGAGCTTAAAACTTACCTAAATTAAGCCCCAAATGTGCCAAACCGTTAAAACTCTTTTCTCTTATTCTTTCTTTGCATATTTGGAAATAATGAAGCAATATGGCCATACTTTTGTATATTTTTTATTTATTTAATCTATTATTATTCAATTTACCTAACCAACCTTTAAAACTTATTCTATTTACCAATTTGCCAAGCCATGAACTCCACTAACCGTTATAATGGTCTAATTACATTATAAATGCATCATATTATAAATACAAATTCAATTAAACATTCTCACATTTAACTATCAACTTTTTCTTTATACGCGATTAGGCCCTTTTTACCGAATTAACCACTCAAATGGTAAAATTTCTTTACGAAACTTTCACACATCTCTAATATCATACCGTAGAATTTATTAAAATAATAAAATAAATATTTTAACTTCAGATTATGGTCTCAAAACTACTATTCCGGTTAACCCAAAAAACAGGCTGTTACAACTCTCCCCCTTTAGGGATTTTCGTCCTCAAAAATCTTACCAGAAGAAGTTGCTTCCAAATCTTGAATCACTTTCGCTAATTTCTCAGGGTCACAAATTGATTTCAGCCTCGCATATCTTTTTCCCAAATCCTTAGAACTTGAACACACATTGCCAGAGCATCTTGTCAAAATTTTGAATTACTCACTCAGAATGTATAGCTTAGTTGATCTGTCAAATAGGAACTCTGTATATACTGAAACAATCATGCGGATTTTTGGTCAAACAATTAACCACAATACGAATAACATCTCCTTTATAGTGATAATAACAACCTCAATACGAAGTCTATAATGACTCTATCTGTTTATCACACCCGTACCATCACTGATTGTATTAGACCTGAATACACTTGATCTTCGGATTTAACCTGTTGACAAATCAACATCTGAACCCAGAATAAGAAATATCGGGTTTCATATCCATACACCAGAACATTTACTTCATATAACTGTATGATGTGATCCGGCCCAGATTAATTGAGTCGTTTCACGTAATTGCCCGATCGTCGATGAGAAGTATTGGTTGATGTCTAATGGAGATAACTTTAGGGAGTTGTTTTAAGCGGAAGTAATTAAAAGGGTTCAAAATTTGCTTGGTTTGGAGAATGGATGGTTCGATTTAACAAAGAAAATAAAGTTTAAGTAGATAGATAAAATGGAATGGAAATTGAACTCAAACTTTAAGAACGATTCAATACTATATGAAGTATTGCCCCGGGACTTATATTGCTCAAGGTGGATTAAATGGATTGTCGAAGATGGACCTTGACCCGTTACCTATAGAGAGGTAGGAACCAAAGGTATAAAAAGGTGGATGAATGCCACACCAGGATGGTGATAAGTTCAAGAAGTCGGGTTGACGCCACTAGCGAGCTAGATAAGTCAGAACGAGACTCGTACGAAATAGGATAGGAGGAAACCTCACAATCAAGTTTTCAATAATCAAATTCTGTAACCTTTTACAGTAAACAAGTAAGCTATTTATAAGCCTAAAATGCCTATTGATATTCGGCATCTATGTTTTTCACACTAACTTAAATTCTGTTGACACAGGTATTTAACATGTTCACACAAATAGCATTAAAATCCAGTTCATGCTTGAAGATGGTACATGAATTGGCCGAACCATCATGATGCTTCACTTGATGCATTCATGCATCCTTAGCCTTGAAGAATCTCCATAATTCCATGAATGTGCAGCTCTTTAATGATCCTACATCTCCCTTGGCTGAATGAGGCATTAATGTGCCTAAAATACTTGAATGGTCATCTTGAAAATGCATGAATCATGCATGAAACGTCCCATGTATTTTCCCCCATAAATATGATCCATGAATCTTCAAATACATGAACTTTCAGCAACTCCCTCTTGCATGAACGTCCCAATTGCATGTGCTCCTTTAAATGCCATCCATTGAACCTCAATTGTGCATGCACACTCCCATACATTGCACCAATTCGTTCATGAACCTGCAGCAAATTAAATCAACAAGTTAAATGCATTTCAAACACATTAAATTAGCAGCATATGAACTCAATAATTTGCACATTAAATTTGGCCATACATATTAACAATTTTAGACATATTTAAAACATCATAATTAATTAAGTATTTAATTTAGATATAATTAAAACACTTAATTAATTATTTGTCTAGATTTTAACAAATTAACTAACTTAAGATAAACAACTAATTTAACTAATGACAAATTAAATGGTTTATTTCAGCAAAATAAATGCAAGCTAAAGAAAGCTAAAAATAAGCTCATTGGGTTAAGATTGAGCTGAATTGAGCTTGAGTGAGTTGACTTGAGCTCGAGTGAGCTGGAAACGAGCTAAACGGAGCTTAACGAAATGAAATTGAACTAATTCAGCTTGCATGGATTTGTAAACAATGCTTAGGGAGCTGATCCAAAAGTGTGCCCGGGGCATGGTCGTATCATCCCCTCCCTCTTTAAAGCGATTTGTCCCCAAATCGGGCCATTTACTCGTGAAAAATCGTTGAAGATTCTGAAAGCCACAATTAACTCGGATCAAAAGAAGCTCATTCGCATGCCCTCCCTCTTTAGGAGGGTACCACTTCACATTGTCACCTTTAAAAGAATAAAACGAATTAGTGACACGATGAAGATTAAACACAAAGGAACTTTTTGAGATTTGATTCACAGTTTGAACAAATAATCCAATACCGGGGTCGAAAATAGAAATCGTTCTTACCTTTTTCTTCGATGGAAACAAACATAAATCACAAGGCATTTGATAGCTATGGTTTTGGAAGTCAACTTTCCATGGTTCGATTACCTTAGGCAATGATATAGAATGGTGTTCACCGGGGTTAAAGACAAAATTTTCTCTTGCCATTTCAATTTGATTTGGCAATTTCATGACCGACTTCATAGAAAGAGCACTAAGCAACTCAAAATCATTATCATTCAAAACATGTTCGGATCTTTTAGTCCACAGTTGAGAACATCCTCCGAAAACAAAATTTTGATTTTGACTTAACAAACCAACAAGATTCACATGGCTCATTTTCAAACTTAAAGACAAAGTATCATACAAACAAAGATTGTTTACACATTCATTCAAACAAATTTTACGATGCTTGCTTTCTTTCATGGATGATTCATAATAGCAAACTCCAGGATTAAAGACATGATTTTGACTACTCGATCCAAATGGCAAAAAGAGTCCTTTTATCTCCAACAATTTACACAAATTAAACAACGAGGGTGTTAACATACTCAAATTCAAACAAGCAAACCCTTTAAATTTCATTCGAAAAGATTTACAAAAACATGGAAATTTCACACCAAAAATTAGATAATCCACATGATCAACACAACCAAGCAGATGATATGTCAACTTTTGATCACACAATTCCAGATTTTGTTGGTGCTGATTTATTCGCTCTTCATCAAAAATCTTGCCAATGGCGTATTCATCAATACATTTCCATTCCTTTTCAACATGATCAGTGAGAATGAACATTTTATATGGACTTTCATCTTGCGCATCCAAAACATGTATTCCATTGCAAGTTAAAGATAAACAACCAATACCATCAAAATGATATTTTTCAAAAGCAAGAATCTTTTTATCATTAGACAAAACAAATGGATCATCATCAATCAAAGAATGACAAATAGCCACGTCAAAGTTCAGATTCTTTCTAAAGACCAAATCATCAACAGTGTGTCCATCAACAATCGAGTAAGGCAGAAGTGCTTTAAAATTTTCAACA
The DNA here is from genome assembly GCF_007990345.1 of Gossypium hirsutum. NCBI lineage: Eukaryota > Viridiplantae > Streptophyta > Magnoliopsida > Malvales > Malvaceae > Gossypium > Gossypium hirsutum. Next base: position 34,877,046 of record NC_053427.1, on the reverse strand, counting down.
TTCATACCTTGCTTACCTTTTGGCATAGGCGAACTAGGATCGTTGAGAACATTACCTTTTTCAGCCAAAATGAACCTTCTCTCCTTCGAGAGGTATTGGAGTTGAAAATTATCGTCACTTGGCCTTCCGGAGACCTGAAAAGAGGAAACAAAACAAGACAAATTCTCATGTGGTTTAGTAAACAGATTCCTCACTTTTTCTTGCTCTTTTGCCTCCTTTTCTCTCGTTTTTTTTTCTAACTCATTGTCTTTTCTTTCTTTTTCAATTTTCTCTTTTTCCTCACACTTTTGTTCAATCTCAATTTCTTTTTCGATTTCTTTCTCTTTTTCACATCCTTTTTCAATCTCAATTTCTTTTTCCATGACACTCGTTTCTTTTTTAGACTCTCTTTCTTTTTCACTTGATTTCTTTTCAAGCTCTCTTTCAATTTCTTTTTTCGCTTTTTCTTTTTCAATTTTCTTTTCTTCATTTTCTTTTTCTCTCACTTTTTCGATTTCTTTTTCTTTTGCAATTTCTTTTTCTTCTTCGTTTTCTTTTTGTTTTCTTCCAATTTCTTTTTCAATCTCTTTCTCCTTTTCTCGCTCAATGGATTGCTTCATTTTGAATTGGTCTTCTTGCACTTGATCCGGTGTGAGCGGCGCTAAAGTGATTTTCCTTCCTTGATGCTTGAAGGAATACCTATTGGTACGTTCATCGTGAATGACCTTGCGATCCGATTGCCATGGTTCTCCTAGCAACAAATGGCAGACTTCAATAGGCACAACATCACAAAGGACTTCGTCTTGGTATCTTCTGATGGAAAATGCAACACGCACTTGTTGAGTAACTTCAAATTTGCCTTCAACACCAAGTCCTTGCAGTTGATAGGGTCGTGGATGCTTGGTAGTGGCCAAGCCAAGTTTTTTTACCGTTCGAATACTAGCCATGTTTGACCTACTTCCACCATCAATAATGAGGCAACAAACTTTATCGTGGACACGGCAACGCGTGTGAAACATATCTTCACATTGTGGTTCATTTTCCAATCTTTGAAGGATTGCACTAATCTTGATGTCAACGATAGTAGATGTCAAATCTTCTTTATCTTTGTCGAATTATCGAAATTCAGATCGCATTATCCTTTGCATTTCTTGTCTCCACATTTGGAATTCAAATTCAAAAAATTCTTCAGACATGCTTCAACAAAATATTAGAAAACAAAAGTTAAATTAGAAAGAAAAAAATAATTCTCACCACAAATCTCTCAAGTTCGCTCAAAAAGAAAAATTCACTCACTCTCGTGTTTGAACTCTCTTTTAGGCTTTTTTTTCGAATGAACTCACGCTCTCTTGCCTTTTATCACTCGACCTCGTCTCACAAATTCGTAATTCGTCTCGATAGACTTAATTTGCTGCTTGAGGGGCGGTTTCAAAATGGGTTACAAGGAATAATGTCGGGTGTAGGGTAGGCTGAATAAAGAAGAAAATTGGTTTAAAATGTGGCGTTGGGATGGTAAATAATGGTAGGAAGGGAAACTTGATGATCGGAGTAATAAGTGATAATGATAAAAACTCGTAAGACTTTTCACTTTTTTTTCTTCTTTTTTTTTAACTCGATTTTTTTTGTCACTTCTTTTTTCCTTTTTTTTCAATTTTTTTATTTTTATTTTTTGAATTTCTTCTCTTTTTTTAAAATCCAATACAATAGTAAACAAAATACAAGGAAGAGAAAAAAAATTAAATTCCAACTCAAATTTTTTTTTTGATTTTTTTTTTGACTTTTCGAACCTACTTGCGGCCTTATTACGAACGTCGGCGCTCCTCGTTTTAGTAGCTCTGATACCAAATGATGTGATCTGGCTCGGTTGATGGAGTCGAGTTCACTTAAGTTGCTCGATCGTCGACGAGAAGTATTGGTTGATGTCTAATGGAGATAACTTTATGGAGTTGTTTTAAGCGGAAGTAATTAAAAGGGTTCAAAATTTGCTTGGTTTGGAGAATGGATGGTTCGATTTAACAAAGAAAATAAAGTTTAAGTAGATAGATAAAATGGAATGGAAATTGAACTCAAACTTTAAGAACGATTCAATACTATATGAAGTATTACCCCGGGACTTATATTGCTCAAGGTGGATTAAATGGATTGTCGAAGATGGACCTTGACCCGTTACCTATAGAGAGGTAGGAACCAAAGGTATAAAAAGGTGGATGAACGCCACACCAGGATGGTGATAAGTTCAAGAAGTCGGGTTGACGCCACTAGCGAGCTAGATAAGTCAGAACGAGACTCGTACGAAATAGGATAGGAGGAAACCTCACAATCAAGTTTTCAATAATCAAATTCTGTAACCTTTTACAGTAAACAAGTAAGCTATTTATAAGCCTAAAATGCCTATTGATATTCGGCATCTATGTTGTTCACACTAACTTAAATTCTGTTGACACAGGTATTTAACATGTTCACACAAATAGCATTAAAATCCAGTTCATGCTTGAAGATGGTACATGAATTGGCCGAACCATCATGATGCTTCACTTGATGCATTCATGCATCCTTAGCCTTGAAGAATCTCCATAATTCCATGAATGTGCAGCTCTTTAATGATCCTACATCTCCCTTGGCTGAATGAGGCATTAATGTGCCTAAAATACTTGAATGGTCATCTTGAAAATGCATGAATCATGCATGAAACGTCCCATGTATTTTCCCCCATAAATATGATCCATGAATCTTCAAATACATGAACTTTCAGCAACTCCCTCTTGCATGAACGTCCCAAATGCATGTGCTCCTTTAAATGCCATCCATTGAACCTCAATTGTGCATGCACACTCCCATACATTGCACCAATCCGTTCATGAACCTGCAGCAAATTAAATCAGCAAGTTAAATGCATTTCAAACACATTAAATTAGCAGCATATGAACTCAATAATTTGCACATTAAATTTGGCCATACATATTAACAATTTTAGACATATTTAAAACATCATAATTAATTAAGTATTTAATTTAGATATAATTAAAACACTTAATTAATTATTTGTCCAGATTTTAACAAATTAACTAACTTAAGATAAACAACTAATTTAACTAATGACAAATTAAATGGTTTATTTCAGCAAAATAAATGCAAGCTAAAGAAAGCTAAAAATAAGCTCATTGGGTTAAGATTGAGCTGAATTGAGCTTGAGTGAGTTGACTTGAGCTCGAGTGAGCTGGAAACGAGCTAAACGGAGCTTAACGAAATGAAATTGAACTAATTCAGCTCGCATGGATTTGCAAACAATGCTTAGGGAGCTGATCCAAAAGTGTGCCCGGGGCATGGTCGTATCACTGTACATTTTATTACTCTTGGATAACAGACAAGCTACTACTGAGCCTCATACAAAAACTTCTAAAATTCGGAATTGAAAGTCGGTTCACACTGTACCCATTTAGCTTGCAATTCACTAACACCTTTCTGAGCTTTTCAAACTAGCAAAGAAAAAAAATCAATTTAGCCTTTTTTTCTTATAGTTAACATCAAGCCATCATCAAATAAGATCACTTGAGTAACCACTCGCACAAAATAAGTAAAGATCTTTCCATTCCGCATCTGTAACTATATCTACTCTCTCAGAGATTAATCAGTAGCCACTTGGAATCTTTTTATATCTCAAGTCATTGATACTGTCTTAATTTCAGATCTTTGTCGGTAACATTAGATACTTTAACCCATTAGGATTTAGGAAGCATATGACATTTTCTGTCGAACACATGATATCATCAAATTCACACCACAGACATAAAAGTGACTGTCTTTAAATCTATAATCGAACAGTTCTCTTTTATTGTGACTTTAGCCGTCTGAAAGGACAAACTGTTTCTTTCCATTCTCGTAATAAAGTTTATTATAATCTTTTTAATAGTACATCACTGAAATTCATAAATTCTTTACTCAATTCAAACTAAACTCAAAACTAAAGCTTCGGTTAGTAATACTCTCAATCATTTTCAACCTTGCTAACATGCCACAAACTATTCCAGCTTTCGCAAATGTGATAGCTTTATCAATCAGAACAACTTAACTCGTAATAACATCACTCAATTAGAACAGTCCAATAAGCATATCTCTGAATCATACTTTCTAGAATATAATCTTTTCATCCAGACTATTCGTCTACATACTCGTGAATGCACAAAATTCATTACCATACCTAAGGATACTTTAAATACACGTAACTCAATTCATACTTCAATTGACCAGTTCACTTTGATAAAATAACTGTGTTGATCTCAACTGTTGGATAATTACTTATCAAAATACCGTTCTCTTCCTGCTAATAAAGCAACTCAAACACACAATCTTTCAAATTTCTCTTAACATGCAAAGCAAAGATCTTGCACCATAATAGCTCAGAGAAATAAAGATATTCCGATTAACTTACTGACCTTAGTTATGCTCATCCAGGAAAAGAAAATGATACGAGCACGCCCTGCGAACTTTATCGAGCAAGTCTGTCAAGCCGAGCAATGACATGTTGGCAAGCTGATCCAAGCTCGTTTCCAGCTCCACGAGCTCTGTCCAGCTCAAATCCAGCTTATTTGAGCTCAATCCATCTTGCCTGAGCTAAACCGAGCTCACTCCTAGCCACTTTTAACTCACGAGCTAAACCTTAGCTCAACTTCAGCTTAGGAGTTTAGCCTCAGCTCAACTTTAGCTCACGAGCTAAAGCTTAGCTCATTTTAGTTTAAACTCGGTTTTGTCTTTAATGCATTAAATAAAAATTTGCACATATTTATTTAAGCATTAAACTTGTCTTATATTAATATTTGTTATTAATATGTCATAGTCATTACATAAGTTGATTATGTTCACATAGCTGAATTAATGCATGACATTAATGTGTTCACATCATGCCAAATTTATGAGTGTTCATGAGATATCTTAATGACTTGTTTATTTCATGTAGGTACATCCCTTTGGACGGTACAATGTATGGATGAAGAAACATCTCTTTTGGGCATTCCACACTCATGAATGAAGAAGTATTAAATGCTGGTGCATGTACGGCTAGATGCAAGGTTTCTACAAATTCATGCATGTGTCGAATGCATGTATGGACATTAAAGGCTAGTCCATGAATAGATCAATTGCATGGGATGATAGAATGCATGAATGGCTTAAGTGCATGTATGGTGGCTGTCTCCTAACTTTCCAAGGCACTTATTCGGCCAAGAAGTAGCTGTTCACACTTTGAATTGACCTATAAGCTACTACACATACATGGATGGGTTCAAGAACGTCCAAAGTAAGGAATTAACTCAATAATTCAACACATTGATTGAATTAAGTGTATGCACAAAGGGGAGAACGAATTTACTAGGTTCATGCTGCCATTTATGAACCTACATGTTATTAAAGAGTTTAATTATGAGGATACATGTTCCATACAAGTGCATGAACGTCCCAAGGAGATGAATGCAACCTTTGGTGCACATACAAGTCACTTGAAGCCTTCTTTATGATTAAGCATTCATGCACACACTTAGGGGGAAGAAAGTGTCCATTCAACTAGTTCATGAATCTGCCAAATTTATGAACTATTTTAATACATTAGTGTGAATGTTTTTATTATTGTGTGAACACCTAGATGCCGAATTTGAATGGTCATCTATGTGCCTATAAGTATTTGTTTTCTTTCAATTGTAAGAGACTTTTTGCCAAAATTTTTATTGAATTTAATCTTGTGAGAATTTTCTTCTCTAAACTTTATTTGAGACTTTGTTGACTTATCTACCTAGTAGTGACGTCAACCCTGTTTCGTTCACCCATATATCGAGGTTCCTACTTTGTTAAGTAGTGGGTCGAGGTTCTATCATTTTCATTTTTGCCTTGAAAGCCTATAAGCATTTGGGTCGATATTTTCTAATATTGGTTCGTGCTTGCTTTTGAGTTCCTTCTTTCCATTCTTTCATTTACTTTAAATTGAACCTTAATATTCATATTTTAAACCCTTCATTTGAACCCCTTGAATAGCTTCCGCATAATTTATTTAGAAACATCTTTTTTTGAACAAACCGAACGATACTTTCTCGTAGACGATCGGGCAAACTCGCATACGACTCGACTCTCCCCGAGGCGGTTCGTATCAGAAAACCACTATGCAATTCAAGCTCGAGCTTCTAATATACATGCCTTCGCCAACGACTTTTCCTTACATGAGAATCAGAGAAATTCAGTTACCAAATCCACATTCTTATTATCGAATCCAAAAATACTATCATAATAAACATATTCACCACAGATCAAAGAATACACTTTAAAGATGAATCCTGTCAAATAATCCAAACAATAAAGAAGATAAGAAAACCCAAATACGATGTCATAACAAAAATCCAAGAACGTAACTCATACGGAAATAATTATAAAGATCAGGGTAATTTTCCAGAGAAAACTAGAAGGAAACCGTTGTTTAAACGCTCTGGAATTCCATTGTAACAGGGATATTATGCTTTCCATATATACACGTAAGTCATATCAACATCCAAAAGAGACAGAAGAACAACCTCACATAAATTTTTTTTACCCTCATCTTTACCCCAACTTAATAGAATGGAGTCTCAGAGAAATACGAAAATGTCGATTATAATTCAAACAGACTCATAGTACTTTCATCTAACATACAAATTCAGCCCGTATACTCATACAATGATATTTTCTTCAAAAAACGGACATTCACATGAGCCCCAGAGGATGAATGAATATATATATAGAATACTCAAAAGAGATCTTCATAATTTATTCAACTACAACCATTACACACATGCATCTTTACAGCTCGATAATCATTCTTTGACTAATTCCATTATCATGAACTCTGTATTAGTCCATTTACTAACGAAAACCATTTCGGAAAGAATCTCAGCAACCATATCTTTAGACTTCATACTCGTTTGAGTCAAATAGCTGAGACTAATTTTCTTTTTTAACCATAACATTACATAATTTGTATAATCTTTAAAACAATCTGATATTTCTTCTAAAACTGAGTTCATTTGTTACCCTGTACTCTACTCTTTTTGCATTACTAATTATCTCACCATTGAACTCTTTAGTCTTATACTTGTGAACTTCAACAAAATTTTCATAAATTTCGTCACAAAAGCAACACGGGTAAGGGGGAGTTGTAAAGCCTCTAACTTTACTCTCATAAATACATACATATGACTCAATACGAGCACGCCCCACGAACTTCATCGAACAAGCCTGTCAAGCCGAGCATTGACATGTTGGCAAGCTAATCCAAGCTCGTTTCCAGCTCCACGAGCTCTGTCCAGCTCAAATCCAGCTTATTCGAGCTCAATCCAACTTGCCTGAGCTAAACCGAGCTCACTCCTAGCTCATATTTAGCTCACGAGCTAAACCTTAGCTCAGCTTCAACTTAGGAGTTTAATCTCAGCTCAACTTTAGCTCACGAGATAAAGCTTAGCTCATTTTAGTTTAACTCGATTTTTTCTTTAATGCATTAAATAAAATTTGCACATATTTATTTAAGCATTAAACTTGTCTTATATTAATATTTGTTATTAATATGTCATAGATATCACATAACTTAAATGTGTTCACATTGTGCTGAATTTATGTGTGTTCACATGATGTCTTATGAATTGTTTTATTTTTTGTAGGTACAATGCTCATGGACGACGCAATGAATGCTTGAAGAAACATCTCTTTTGGACATCCCACATGCATGAATGAACAACAATTAATTAGGTGCATGTATGACCAGATTTAAGGTGTTTACAAGTTCATGTATTTGTCAAATACATGAATGCACAAAATACATGAATGTTTGGGTTCAAATGCACATTCGGTTCCATGAATGATAAAGATTCATGCATGAATGTATCTAGAAGATCCAATCCCTTTGGACGGCACACATGCATGCATGGAAGGAAATTAATGCAAGTTCATGTAGGGCTTGGTGCAATGTATGAAGAGGTGCATGTAGAATTGAGGTTCAATGGACGACATTTAAGGGAGTACATGTACTGGAGACGTTCATGCAAGTAGGGGCTATTTAATGTTCATGTTTTTGAAGGTTCATGGATCGAATTTATGGAGGAACATACATTGGGATGTTTCATGCATGATCCATGCATTTTCGAGCTAACCATTCAAGTATTCAAGGTGCATTAAAGCTTCATTCGGCCAAGGGGGATGATGGAACATTAAAGGGCTGCACATTCATGGATATTCATGATTTTTCTTCTAGAATTATCTAGGTGTTTATGGCTGAATTTCTTAGCTTCTAAGCTTGTCCATTCAGCTACTTTTATTTAGGCTATAAATATATGTTATTTCATTTGTAAAAGGTTAGACTTTTCACTTAATGAAACTTTGTTAAACTTTTATGGAATTTGTGAGATTTCTTTCTCTCATATTTCGTTGAGGACTTCGTTGGCTTATCTAGGAAGCCTAGTGGCATCAACCCTGTTCTTCACTATCCCGAACTTATCACTATCAAATAGTGTGGCGTTCACCCATATACTGAGGTTCCTACTTTGCTAAGTAGCGGGTCGAGGTTTATCACTTTCATCCTCCACCTTGAAAGCCTATAAGCATTTGGGTCGATATTTTCTAATATTGGTTCGTGCTTGCTTTTAAGAACCCTTTCTTCCATATCCATCATTAAACCATTATACATAGCTTCCGTCCTATTTTTCCATCAATTTCATTTCAAAAGTGAATTGAATGATACTTTTTGATAGACGATCGGGCAAACTCACATATGACTCGACTCTTCCCGAGGCGATTCGTATCAACATTCATCGTCATTATAATATCATCACAATCACATAGTGCACTCCAAGCAATTTAACATACTGACTTATTTAACAAATGTTTCTGTCATCCACAATTTCTAACAATAAAGTTTACTTACTCGAGCCCAATATCAGTATCTAATTAAATTTCAACATTTAACTTCAATTTTACTTACCAACATTTTTCAAATTAGATAGCATCTTACCGGTCTAAGTACATGTTTACTTTATGCCATAGTCCAACTATGGTCTTACACAGTCTCATACACATAATAAGATGCCAATGCCATATCCCATATATGGTCTTACATGAGATCACATATCGATGCCAATAGCCCAGCTTTACACGATGTCTCCTAATGATGCCATGTCCCAGACATGGTCTTACACTGGCTCACACGTCGAGGCCGATGCCATGTCCCAGACATGTTCTTATACGAGATCTCATCTCGATGCCAATGCCATGTCCCAGACATGGTCTTACATGGGATCTCACATGTACTTCCATGGTCCAACCATGGTCTTATCCGTCAATTCATCATTGAACGATGGTACCCATTTCCTGCATTCTACTTAATTTGATCTTTTAATTTAGTTCTCATTCTATCATGATATTTATGATTCCATAACAAAGCCATAAAACATAACATTATGATATCTTCAATTTAGCAATTTAAACATAAGAGTCAACCATATGAACATACTGATTAGACATCATTCAATAAGTATACATACGCACACATTCCGTCTATGATGTAAATTTTCTTGTCATATTCACGAAATCAAATATGTTGGGCACATAGCATCATATGAACGTCAATCAAACATGGATGGGCTTTTCACTATATGATTTTTCATTTCATTCCTCTTTTCCACAATCTTCAACTCATGATTATCACATTTCTTACATTAGCACCTACATATCATGAAATTCTATTCATACCTTTCCAATTTCGACACATCATAAGCACATCTCAATCATCTCAATATCATTTTTTAGCATTACTGTAAATAGCTCGGTTGGAGGTCATCTCTGTCTTACAAAATAATTTTGTTGGAGCCGAGGGATGTCACACTATCGCAAGTTAACTATGGCATGTACAGCTAGACTCACATACGCTATGGTAGTTCTAGAACCGACTAAACCATAGCTCTGATACCACTAAATGTAACACCCCTAACCTATATCCGTCACTGAAATCAGATTATAAGGCGTTACCGGACAATACTGAACATTCACAATCATTTTGTAAACATCGAAACATCATAGATCAAACATGAATATGGAGTCCCAAGTATAGGTCATTGAGACCTTAAACATGTTTTAGAATGGGTTCGGGACTAAACCAAACACATATAAAAATTTTTCGAAACTGGAGGGTATACTAACTTTAATTCGTAGGGTACCCCAAGGGACATACGGCCTTGTAATGTGGCCGTGTGTCACACATGGCTAAGACACACGCCCGTGTCTTTGCCTATGTGGACAGAAATAGGCCATTTGAATAGCCAATTTGCCACCCCAATTGGGTCAAACCTACAAGCACCAAAACTATGCTTAGTACACATACCGAATCATATCAAAAACATATATACAATCACAACCAAAACCAAGCCATATCACATGGCTATATATACGTTACATTCATATTAACGTAACTTTAACCTATACATGCCACTGAACCACAAACTCAAAGCTTTTATTTACCGAAACGATAACCGAATAGTGTGAAAAGATCTCCTGCGACTTCCAACCCGAGCAAGTCTCTGAAACTCTATAAACAAAGGAAAAACACACAGAGTAAGCTTCGAGAGCTTAGAAAGTAATAAGCAATTAAATCTTCACAAAATCATGCATATAGTTTAACTTGATCAAGCCGAAATTTAGTTAACTTCATACACATATTTAATCACTTTTCTATATTATCCAACATCACCACATTAAGTAATTTCGTTACAACCATCCAAAACACAGTCATTTATTTCATTTCATGCATAAAAATATATAAATTTCTTTTTATGCATTTCAAAACCCGAATAACCATATTCCATTTTTTTCATAATTCTCGTGTCCAAAACGTAGACAACAATTTTATATAACAAGCACATTTATAATACATCGTTCCTTTTCATATATTTCACATATCATCATTTGAATCATGCTCACATTTCATATCAGAATTTCATATATACATCTCGTGTACCTGAATCATATATGGCAAATCACATTTACAATTCTACCTTTCTCATATAATTCATTTGATCATAGATAACTTACTAGAATCCACATCTCGTTTTCACATAGATCATATATTTACTAATCATAATCATACTCGCTTTCATTGCATAATTTTTCATCTACTACATTTTTAACATCATCAATCACATAGATTCCGTACATACCAGTACCATTACATTCTTACCTATCACCTTTATCATTTTAATGCTCGAAGCACTAATTCATTCGATCATCAATGAACATTCAACGAACTCGCACACTTAGTGCCATTACATTAAACCGAACTCATATTAGTATCGCACACATAGTGCCATTTACTCAGCCAATGCTGTTATAATCTCACACACTTAGTGCCATTTTAATAGCCATAGCTATTTCATTTATCGCACACTTAGTGCCTCAAATTCAGTTCATATTTTACATACTTCAACTTCACATTTATATTATTTTACAACTTAATTCAGCATATATATAATGCACATACATTTCAATTTAATAACATTCAATTACTTATGAACTTACCTCATACGGATACGAACGGACTGGAACGACTATTCAATAATTTTTGTCTTTCCCCGATCCAAATATGATTTTCTCATTTCTTGATCTAATTGAATGCAAATTAAACTTATTTAATCATATACTCAATCAAATTCATCTAAAAACACATAAATGGGCTAATTACACTTTTGCTCCTAACATTTCACATTTTTCACAATTAGTCTCTATTTCACAAAACACAAAATATTCAAAATTTGACAACACTCATGCTTGGCCGAATTTTCCTCTAGTCCTTATAAGCTCATATATACAATTTATTTCACATTTTAGTGCCTCAATTTCTCATTTTCACAAATTAGCCCAAAATATTCAAATTCATCAAAAATCCCAATATAAAATATATTTATCTATCATCAAGCTTTCATATTTCTCCATTTATCATCACAAAGCTCACAAAATCAACAATGGCATCTCATGAAATCATCATCAAATTCTAAAATTTAAGCATGGGTTTTGTAAAACACGAAGCAACGATATCAAAAACATAAAAATTATCGAAAATCGAGCTTAAAACTTACCTAAATTAAGCCCCAAATGTGTTGAACCCTTAAAACTCTTTTCTCCTATTCTTTCTTTGCATATTCGGAAATAATGAAGCAATATGGCCATACTTTTGTATTTGTTTTATTTATTTAATCTATTATTATTCAATTTACCTAACCAACCTTTAAAACTTATTCTATTTACCAATTTGTCAAGCCATGAATTCCACTAACCCTTATAATGGTCTAATTACATTATAAATGCATCATATTATAAATACAAATTCAATTAAACATTCTCACATTTAACTATCAACTTTTTATTTTTACGCGATTAGACTCTTTTTATCGAATTAACCACTCAAACGGTAAAATTTCTTTACGAAACTTTCACACATCTCTAATATCATACCATAGACTTTATAATATAATAAAATAAATATTTTAAATTTGGATTATGGTCTCGAAACTATTGTTCCGATTAACCCCAAAAACGGGCTGTTACATAATAAGTGTTGCTATTAATTAATCTAGTTACTAGGATTATTTATTGATGCATGGTTTAAGTTTAATTAATTATGCTTCTATTAATTTAACTAGTTGCTGGAATAATTGTTGCATGGGTTTTAGTCCATTTATCCAAGTTAAGTTTTAATGAGTGCATGTCTAATAAGTGCTTAAATATGTTTAATAATTTCAATTTAATGTGTTTAAATGCAAGTAACTCTTCAGCTAATAACTGTTACAATTCAAGGCTGTTACACATTCAATAAAGTGGCTTTTCAAGTCATTTTCGGTTACAAGCAAGGGGGCTATTACAAATAAGGTTTTATACATCATTTAAGGAGCTTTAAAGAGCATTATACCATCCTTTTATTTTAGCAGCAACCTCTTCATCTATCAGCTATTTTTGCTACTTCAAAAATTAACTCAAAGCATTCAAAATGCCTTTAAGGAGCTGGTGTCTATTCGGCTAGCCAAGGGACAATCCAAGAGTCAATTTTCAAGCATTTACGGTCATTCATTCAGCTGAATTGAAAAGAATTCAAGAGTGGAGTTATTTGGTTCAAGAATGTCAAAAGACTTGAACTTTATTTTAGTTTTTAATTAGCACATTAAGATGAATCCTTATGACTATTCATCTAGCCTATTCTAGCACTATAATAGGAGAAATCAGCCTTTGTGAAAGGACATTTTTTTGATGAATTTGATAATATCTTATTCCTTTGTGAGTGTTCAACTCCCATTGTTCTCCAAAGACTGAGTTGGCTTATCAAGCAACTCTTGTGGCATCAATTCTGTTTATTTTTTGAACTTATCACTTGTATCCAAGTGTGACGTTCACCAAACCGAGATTCCTATCTTTGTAGATAGCGGGTCGAGGTTTACTATCAAATGATCCTTACCATTTTTCCATCACCCTTTTTAGCCTAATTGCTTTCTAAGTTTTGGGTCAACATGAATCTATTGTGTTGGTTCACTCTTAAGCTTTAGCCTACCATCTATCATTGTTTATTTAACCTTTTTGCAACCTTTCCTTTTAACTTATCCTTCAACTATCTTAAGCCTATTTTTTTCTAATTGTCAATCTTACCCAGTTTAAACAATCGGGCAACAACACGACTCGTAACATCCATTTCCGAGTTCATATCAAAGCAGCTCCATAGGTGTGGATGGCTGGAAATGAGTAGCCTCTAAAGTGGGAAAACACTTATCAACTGAATGAAATTAATTGTAATCACCCATGTCCCTTATTCTCCACGAAAAGGAACCTAGAAAAATTTAAAGACCAGCTGGCCTTTAATTTCAGCACTTGCCCATTGAGCTATACGAAAAGCGTTCATGAAAAGGAATAATTTTTTAGCTCTCTTTTAATGCTGTTCATGTATAGAAGCCACATATTAAAAATCAGCAAATTAATTTAGCTTATAAAATATTAAATTGGCAGTAGCTTATGACACATTTAAATCAATTAAATTCGGCTGACACATTTAAAACATGTTTAAGCTAAGACAATAATACCTGCACATTAATTCAGCTAACACACATTAAATCACATAGTAACTATGACAAATTAAATGAGTTAAAAATAACTTAAATTGCTGTAGTAAATTAGACCTATTAATGCCAAAATATTTTAGACAAATTAATTAGCTGTCAAAAGACATATTTAACACTTAACTAAATTATTTAAACAACTTAAACTAATTACACTAATTTAGCTAAAATAGATAATTTATTCCAGCAACAAAACACAAGAATTAAAAAGGTAAAGATGAGCTCAAAATAAGCTTAGTTGAGTTGAATCAATCTCATGGAATGAGCAAACGAGCTCATTGAGATGGAAATGAGCTGATTTGAGCTCGTTGGACTGGAATTTGAGCTTAATTTAGCTCGCAAAGGATTGCAAGCAACGCTAGGGAGCTGGACCAGTAGGGCGCTTGGGCATGATCATATCAACTAGGACTTGCTTTGTTACCTTGAGTTCAATTCCCATTTAGCCTTTAGAGCTTGTAGGGCCTTGGATGTTTCGTGGTCGGTAAGGTCAGCTTGTCCACCATGAGTGTACTAGCGACATTAGTACAACTGCCTCTGTCGACAACTAGGCTACAAACCTTCCCTTGTACAAGGTAGCTCTTATGGAAGAGATTTTCTCGTTGCGGTTCACTTATGGCACTTTGCATGCTTAGACTCCTTTTAACGACTGACATCTCACCCTTGACAGTGTATTCTAACTCTTCGTCATCTTTGTTAGGATTTTTAACCTCATTAACAATCACTTCGTCTTCTTCTTCTGAATTGATGTCTCCGTTAGGTCAAAGCACCATCACAATCCGATTCGGGTACTGGCTTGCAATATGTCCTCTTCTGAGACATTTGAAACATTTGATGTCATGTGAACGGTTTTGAGGGTTCTCTACGGCCTTGCCTTTACTCTATTCGGCCATCGACTTGGTAGATTTTACTAGTACCACTGGTTCCTTGGGTGGATTTGCCAAAGAGGCCTTACTCGTGCCTTGGCTCCATTTAGGCACGTTTGAGGTCGAATAGCCATGCATGGGGCCTTTCTTTTTAAGTTGCTTCTCGACCTTTATTGCCATGTGGACCATATCGAGGATTTCAACATAATGTTGTAACTCAACAACATTGGCTATCTCACGGTTAAGACTAGCCAAAAATCAAGCCATGGTCACCTCACGATCTTCTTGTACATCGGCACGAATCGTGGCAATTTTCATCTCTTTGTAGTAATCCTCCATACTCTTCGCTCCTTGGGTTAAGTTTTGAAGCTTTTGATGAAGCTCCCAATGGTAGTGTGTCGGAATGAACCTTCAGCGCATGACAGCCTTCATGTTGGCCCAAGGGCTAATAGGGCGCTCACCATTTCGCCTCTGGCTCGAGGTAAGTTGGTCCTACCAAATCATTAAGTGGTCGGTGAATTCTATGGTAGCCAACTTAACTTTCTTGGCCTCTAAATAGTTATGACATTCAAATATAAGGTCAATCTTTTTCTCCCACTCTAAATAGGCTTCCAGATCTGATCGGCCTTGGAACAAGGGAATTGATAATTTAATACTCTTTAAATCATCATTGACCCTTTCTCGCTTTCGTTGGCCACGATGACGTTGGCCTCTTCGTCGGTCACTTATGTTTGATCCTTGATCACTTTTCGCCTCGCTTGGTTCAAAAAGTTCATCGTCTTGGGCTTGCCTTCGGTCGCGGCCTCTAGGTCGACTTATAGGAGTCCTTGCTCATTGGCCTTTTCCTTCCACTTGATCGAGTCGTTCTTGTATCGGCTCCAACTTCTGATCAAAAAACCGTTCAACTTCAAGAAGCAGCGCTTGCAAGTTCAAATCTAGCACATTCCGAACAGGTTGTCTTTCTACCATGTTTCTTTTGGGACTTTGTGACATAGGATTTGGAAACCTCACTACAAGCCTCACTAATTCACTTGGAAAGAAATAAAGAATGTTCACTCACACTCGTGTTTCACTCATTTTAAGGCTTTACCCGGCACTCGAATCCTCTCCCACACTCTATGCCTTTTACCACTCATACTTACTCTCGTAACCTCATATTTCATTTCTTAAGACTTGTCTTGGTGCTGGGGGTCGGCTTCAAATTGGTTACAAGGGATAAAATGTAAATGGTGTAAGGGTAGGCTAAAATAAAATTTTTTGATGTAGTGTGGTGTTGGGTGTGACAGTCCTAATTTGACCCTAATCGAAAAAGTGGTTTCGGAACCACAAAGCTGAGTCAGAAAATTTTTAAATATATATATATATATTATTTTCTATGTTTTTATTTTGTGAATTTATATGTTGGAAAATTTGGTATTTTAATTTTGTCTTTTGGACATGAAATTAGCTAAAAAGGACTTGTTTGGGAACTTTGAAAATGTGGTAGGTAAATGTCCAAGGGATTAATTTGTTGAATTACTAAAATGGTGGATTTGCATGTCAATTTTACCTTTTTAAATTAAGGGCACGGTAATGGGGTTGGTATACAATAATTATATGCTTTTTATAATAATAGATTATATATTTGAAATATGTTATTGATACGACCATGCCCCGGGCACACTTTTGGATCAGCTCCCTAAGCATTGTTTGCAAATCCATACGAGCTGAATTAGTTCAATTTCATTTCGTTAAGCTCCGTTTAGCTCGTTTCCAGCTCACTCGAGCTCAAGTCAACTCACTCAAGCTCAATTCAGCTCAATCTTAACCCAATGAGCTTATTTTTAGCTTTCTTTAGCTTGCATTTATTTTGCTGAAATAAACCATTTAATTTGTCATTAGTTAAATTAGTTGTTTATCTTAAGTTAGTTAATTTGTTAAAATCTGGACAAATAATTAATTAAGTGTTTTAATTATATCTAAATTAAATACTTAATTAATTATGATGTTTTAAATATGTCTAAAATTGTTAATATGTATGGCCAAATTTAATGTGCAAATTATTGAGTTCATATGCTTCTAATTTAATGTGTTTGAAATGCATTTAACTTGCTGATTTAATTTGCTGCAGGTTCATGAACGGATTGGTGCAATGTATGGGAGTGTGCATGCACAATTGAGGTTCAATGGATGGCATTTAAAGGAGCACATGCATTTGGGACGTTCATGCAAGAGGGAGTTGCTAAAAGTTCATGTATTTGAAGATTCATGGATCATATTTATGGGGGAAAATACATGGGACGTTTCATGCATGATTCATGCATTTTCAAGATGACCATTCAAGTATTTTAGGCACATTAATGCCTCATTCAGCCAAGGGAGATGTAGGATCATTAAAGAGCTGCACATTCATGGAATTATGGAGATTCTTCAAGGCTAAGGATGCATGAATGCATCAAGTGAAGCATCATGATGGTTCGGCCAATTCATGTACCATCTTCAAGCATGAACTGGATTTTAATGCTATTTGTGTGAACATGTTAAATACCTGTGTGAACAGACTTTAAGTTAGTGTGAACAACATAGATGCCGAATATCAATAGGCATTTTAGGCTTATAAATAGCTTACTTGTTTATTGTAAAAGGTTACAGAATTTGATTATTGAAAACTTGATTGTGAGGTTTCCTCCTATCCTATTTCGTACGAGTCTCGTTCTGACTTATCTAGCTCGCTAGTGGCGTCAACCCGACTTCTTGAACTTATCACCATCCTGGTATGGCGTTCATCCACCTTCTTATACCTTTGGTTCCTACCTCTCTATAGGTAACGGGTCAAGGTCCATCTTCGACAATCCATTAAACCCACCTTAAGCAATATAAGTCCCGGGGCAATACTTCATATAGTATTGAATCGTTCTTCGCTTGAGTTCTATTTTTCCATTTCATTTTAACTATTAAATTATAAACAATATTTCTTTATTTCACCGAGCCTATCAAACATCTATCCAAACCATCTTTTGAACCCATTTTCTCAACTTTCGCTATAAAAAATCATCTAACTCCATCTATCTACAAAATCGAACAAACTTCTCGTCGACGATCGGGCAATCAAGTGAATCGACTCAATCAACCGAGCTGGATCACATCATTTGGTATCAGAGCTACTAAAACGAGGAGTGCCGACATTCGTATCAAGCTTGGAGTAGGTTCGTAATGTAAAAAAAGTCAAAAAAATAAAAAAAAATTTGAGTTAGAATTTAATTTTTTCTCTTCCTTGTATTTTGTTTACTATTGTATTGGATTTAAAAAAAAGAGAAGAAATTCAGAAAAAAAATTCAAAAAAATCGAAAAAAAGGAAAAAAAAAGAAGTGACAAAAAAATCGAGTTAAAAAAAAGAAGAAAGAAAAAAAAAGTGAAAAGTCTTGCGAGTTTTTATCATTATCACTTATTACTCCGATCATCAAGTTTCCCTTCCTACCATTATTTACCCATCCCAACGCCACACTTTAAACCAATTTTCTTCTTTATTCAGCCTACCCTACACCCGACATTATCCCTTGTAACCAATTTGAAACCGACCCTCAAGCAGCAAATTAAGTCTACCGAGACAAATCACGAAATTGTGAGAAGAGGTTGAGTGGAAAAAGGCACGAGTGAAATTACATCAAAGAAAAAGCCAAAATTTGAATGTAAACACGAGTGCGAGTGAAAATCATTATTTCCTTTTCGAGCGAATTTGTGAGGTTTGTGGTAAGGTATTTATTTTCTTTATTATTTTTTTTCTAACATCTTCTTGTCATTACTTAATCATGTCTCGAGAAACATTTCCCAAATCAGAATTCCAATATTTGATGCAAGAGATGCATAGAATGGTGAAATCAAAATTTGATAAATTGCATGATCGATTGGATCGAGTGGAGGAAAGAGCTCGATGGAAGCCAAACTCACCGGGTGAAGAGACGGAGACAAGATCATCACGAAGGCACATATCCATTGATTTTTTGGGAAGAGATTCATACCATGATTCCTATTCAACGAGGAACTCAAGACGAAGCAAAGCAAGTTTCGAGTTTAAAGCTTTCCGAGGTGACGAACGAGAAATCACAAGTAGTCCTTCGTATGCACCGAGGTATTCGTCCGCCAAGAATCAATCTCGAAGAGGTGATCATTTTTGTATGAAAGTCGTTCCAATTATACCCAACAAGAGTCATTTCGTGCTGATTCATTTGTAACATCTCCATCCTATAATGAAAGAGCGAGGCAAAAAGAAAAAGAAATAAGAAGAAAGGAAAGACAAGAAATGTTGATGAGAGAAAATGAGCATATATGGAATGAAATCGAGAGACGAAAAAAAGAAATGAAAGAAAAGGAACAAGAAATTGAAAAAGAGAGTGAGATTGAAGAAAGAAACGAGAGTGTAAAAGAAATGAGTGTCATGGAAAAAGAAATTGAGATTGAAAAAGGATGTGAAAAAGAGAAAGAAATCGAAAAAGAAATTGAGATTGAACAAAAGTGTGAGGAAAAGAGAAAATTGAAAAAGAAAGAAAAGACAATGAGTTAGAAAAAAAACGAGAGAAAAGGAGGCAAAAGAGCAAGAAAAAGTGAGGAATCTGTTTACTAAACCACATGAGAATTTGTCTTGTTTTGTTTCCTCTTTTCAGGTCTCCGGAAGGCCAAGTGATGATAATTTTCAACTCCAATACCTCTCGAAGGAGAGAAGGTTCATTTTGGCTGAAAAAGGTAATGTTCTCAATGATCCTAGTTCGCCTATGCCAAAAGGTAAGCAAGGTATGAATGTTGAAAATTTTAAAGCACTTCTGCCTTACTCGATTGTTGATGGACACACTGTTGATGATTTGGTCTTTAGAAAGAATCTGAACTTTGACGTGGCTATTTGTCATTCTTTGATTGATGATGATCCATTTGTTTTGTCTAATGATAAGAAGATTCTTGCTTTTGAAAAATATCATTTTGATGGTATTGGTTGTTTATCTTTAACTTGCAATGGAATGCATGTTTTGGATGCGCAAGATGAAAGTCCATATAAAATGTTCATTCTCACTGATCATGTTGAAAAGGAATGGAAATGTATTGATGAATACGCCATTGGCAAGATTTTTGATGAAGAACGAATAAATCAGCACCAACAAAATCTGGAATTGTGTGATCAAAAGTTGACATATCATCTGCTTGGTTGTGTTGATCATGTGGATTATCTAATTTTTGGTGTGAAATTTCCATGTTTTTGTAAATCTTTTCGAATGAAACTTAAAGGGTTTGCTTGTTTGAATTTGAGTATGTTAACACCCTCGTTGTTTAATTTGTGTAAATTGTTGGAAATAAAAGGACTCTTTTTGTCATTTGGATCGAGTAGTCAAAATCATGTCTTTAATCCTGGAGTTTGCTATTATGAATCATCCATGAAAGAAAGCAAGCATCGTAAAATTTGTTTGAATGAATGTGTAAACAATCTTTGTTTGTATGATACTTTGTCTTTAAGTTTGAAAATGAGCCATGTGAATATTGTTGGTTTGTTAAGTCAAAATCAAAATTTTGTTTTCGGAGGATGTTCTCAACTGTGGACTAAAAGATCCGAACATGTTTTGAATGATAATGATTTTGAGTTGCTTAGTGCTTTTTCTATGAAGTCGGTCATGAAATTGCCAAATCAAATTGAAATGGCAAGAGAAAATTTTGTCTTTGACCCCGGTGAACACCATTCTATATCATTGCCTAAGGTAATCGAACCATGGAAAGTTGACTTCCAAAACCATAGCTATCAAATGCCTTGTGATTTATGTTTGTTTCAATCGAAGAAAAAGGTAAGAACGATTTCTATTTTCGACCCCGGTATTGGATTATTTGTTCAAACTGTGAATCAAATCTCAAAAAGTTCCTTTGTGTTTAATCTTCATCGTGTCACTAATTCGTTTTATTCTTTTAAAGGTGACAATGTGAAGTGGTACCCTCCTAAAGAGGGAGGGCATGCGAATGAGCTTCTTTAGATCCGAGTTAATTGTGGCTTTCAGAATCTTCAACGATTTTTCGCGAGTAAATGGCCCGATTTGGGGACAAATCGCTTTAAAGAGGGAGGGGATGATACGACCATGCCCCGGGCACACTTTTGGATCAGCTCCCTAAGCATTGTTTGCAAATCCATGCGAGCTGAATTAGTTCAATTTCATTTCGTTAAGCTCCGTTTAGCTCGTTTCCAGCTCACTCGAGCTCAAGTCAACTCACTCAAGCTCAATTCAGCTCAATCTTAACCCAATGAGCTTATTTTTAGCTTTCTTTAGCTTGCATTTATTTTGCTGAAATAAACCATTTAATTTGTCATTAGTTAAATTAGTTGTTTATCTTAAGTTAGTTAATTTGTTAAAATCTGGACAAATAATTAATTAAGTGTTTTAATTATATCTAAATTAAATACTTAATTAATTATGATGTTTTAAATATGTCTAAAATTGTTAGTATGTATGGCCAAATTTAATGTGCAAATTATTGAGTTCATATGCTGCTAATTTAATGTGTTTGAAATGCATTTAACTTGCTGATTTAATTTGCTGCAGGTTCATGAACGGATTGGTGCAATGTATGGGAGTGTGCATGCACAATTGAGGTTCAATGGATGGCATTTAAAGGAGCACATGCATTTGGGACGTTCATGCAAGAGGGAGTTGCTGAAAGTTCATGTATTTGAAGATTCATGGATCATATTTATGGGGGAAAATACATGGGACGTTTCATGCATGATTCATGCATTTTCAAGATGACCATTCAAGTATTTTAGGCACATTAATGCCTCATTCAACCAAGGGAGATGTAGGATCATTAAAGAGCTGCACATTCATGGAATTATGGAGATTCTTCAAGGCTAAGGATGCATGAATGCATCAAGTGAAGCATCATGATGGTTCGGCCAATTCATGTACCATCTTCAAGCATGAACTGGATTTTAATGCTATTTGTGTGAACATGTTAAATACCTGTGTGAACAGAATTTAAGTTAGTGTGAACAACATAGATGCCGAATATCAATAGGCATTTTAGGCTTATAAATAGCTTACTTGTTTATTGTAAAAGGTTACAGAATTTGATCAATTAAACTTAATAGAACTTTTGCTCTTGTGAGGTTACCTCCTCTCTTCTTTCGTTCGAGTCTCGAAGCGACTTATCTAGCTTGCTAGTGGTGTCAATCCGAACTCCATTGAACTTATCACCGAATCGGTGTGGCGTTCAACCATCTTCCTATACCTTTGGTTCTTACCTCCATATAGGTAACGGGTCACGGTCCGCTTCTATCCTTCATCAAAATTCACCTTAAGCAATATAAGACTCGGGGCAATACTTTTTAGTATTGAATCATTCTTAAAGTTTGAGTTCTTTATCCATTTCCATCTATTTATCATCTTTGTAACTTAATTCTTTGTTAAACTGAACCTATCTTTCATCAAACCAAAACCCATCCTTTGAACCCATTTTGCCTACCTTCCGCTTATAAAACATTCAAACTCCATCTATCTACAAATTTGAATGAGCTTCTCGTCGATGATCGGGCATCTTAAGTGAACCCGACTCAATCAATCGGGCCGAATCACATCATTTGGTATCAGAGCTACTAAAACGAGGAGTACCGATGTTCGTATCAAGCCGCAAGTAGGTTCGAAAAGTGAAAAAAAAAATCAAAAAAAATTTGAGTTGTAATTTAATTTTTTTCCCTTGTATTTAGCTTACTATTGTATTGGAGTAACAAAAAAAAATCAAAAAAATTCGAAAAAAAAATTTTGATTGAAAAAAAAATTCAAAAAAAAAGTGAAAAAAAAATCGAGCAAAAAAAAAAGAAAAGAAAAAAAAAGGTGAGCAAAAAAAATCAAGTTTAAAAAAAAGTGAAAAGTCTTGCGAGTTTTTATTTTCTTCTCTTATTTACTCCGATCATCAAGTTTCCCTTCCTACCATTATTACCATCCCAACGCCACATTTTAAACCAATTTTCTTCTTTATTCAGCCTACCCTATGATACGAGTCATAAAGGCCCAATCCAAGTTCAAGAACGTGATGGGCTCAAATTGCCACAAGGCCCAATAACGAGATCAAAGGCCCGACAAATGCGGTCCAAACTAAATGGGACCATTCAAGAGCTTGTTAGCAAGGCCTTAGATTCATACACGAGAGAACAAGAAAATCAAGATTCACTTTCTTGTTTTCAAGAAAATCAAGAAATCGAATCTTGGCCCAATTTTGCTGTTCGAAGAGATTTCAAGAATCAAGAAAATCAAGATTTCAAATCTTGGAAATCTTGGTCCAAGAAACCAAATCTTGCAGCCAAAACGCATTGGATCTCCATTACGAGCGTCAACGACCCAATTTTGGTAGGAGATGGATCACGAGCCCAAATTCTTGAAGGCGAGGCCCAATAACCAAAATCCAGCCCAATCAAGAAATTTCTTCATACTTAGTTGAAAATCAGGCCAAAATGTCAAAGGGCCCAATTTGTAAACATCTTACTTGTTTAATTTAATTTTTTTTAATCTTTAGGAGCATTACATGTAAAATTCGGCCCAAAACAGCCCATATAAGTGCATGGCCGAATTTACCTTGTTATTTTATTAATTAGGTTTAAATTTTTATTAGTTACTTGTGAGATTAGGATTTGTTGGAGGCCTATATAAGCATTGGCCAGCCACCCTTTGTAAAAAGATCTTATTATTATTTTTTCTATCAAATTTCAGATTTGTTGAGTGCAGAATTTTCTTTGGGGTTTTCTCCAAGAATTCTCTCTTGAGTTTTCTTTAGAAGTTGTTTTAACAATCTTTTGATTGTGGGAGCCATCTTCAACCTTCTTCTTGCCATCGATATTCTTTGGAGGGGAGATTAGAGCCGTTTGAAGAGATTTGTGAAATCTTTCGGGATTTCAAGGATCTTTAGGACTTATCCTTTAATTCTTGCTATTTTCGATTTCTTTCTTTACTTTTCTT
This sequence comes from Gossypium hirsutum, assembly GCF_007990345.1. Lineage (NCBI taxonomy): Eukaryota > Viridiplantae > Streptophyta > Magnoliopsida > Malvales > Malvaceae > Gossypium > Gossypium hirsutum. The sequence continues at coordinate 34,853,100 of NC_053427.1, read as the reverse complement.
TGCTTATACTTGTGCCGATTTCTCATCTAATATTTTGCTGTTCTTGTTTGTTTTCCAGCATTGATTAAACTTAAGATCTCATCGTTTAAGTTGTTCTCCTATTGGCAGCACCCATTCGAACCCAAAAATCCCCAATTCCTAGGGTTTGGCCGATTGGATTTCTTTCAATTTGGGAATCAATTGATTGCTGGAAATTGGGCATTCTTGGCCGAATCAATTCCTTGGCAGATTCGCATCTTTTCTTTCTTCTCAATTTCATTTGATTCATCGATTCTATTTCTTTTCTTCTTGCTGCTCTTTTAATTGAATTTGGGAATTTTAAATTCAAATCTGAATCGGTTTAATCTTAATCTTTGTTTTTGATTTCAGATCTGATTCGTCTAGAGCTTTCGTAGGAGTTTCCCGTGACTTGGCAACTCGATCTTGGTCCGCGCGCACTTCCGTATCATTTGGTATCAGATTTTGGGCGTTTTGGGTGTTCTTGGTTGATTTCTAAACTGATCTCTATTTTTTAAAGCATAAACAGCAGTTTTACCCAGAAAAATTGTTCAAAAAAATTCATTTGAGTGGGTAAACATTGTCCGATTGATCTGAAATTTTACATACATGTTTTTGGCACTGTGATTGAATATAAAAAAATTATTCCCGCAAAAAAAATCAGTCAAAAAAGTCAAAAAAATCAAAAAATACGAAATTCAATAAAAATTTAAAAAAAGATTCAGCGGGTTGAATTTGGTGCCCAAAATTTCCAGATCAAAAATTCAATATATAAGGACACTTCAGATTTAATTTTGTGATTTTTGGAGATCGGGGACACCTCGAACGAAGTTGTCAAGTTACTCCGCAGTTTTTCGGGTTTTCTGTTTTTAGCAATTTTTATTGATTCTTAGCTGTAGGTTTTCATTTGTTTGCTTTTATTCTTCCGTTACGTTATCTAACACCTTCTTGTTTCTTGTGTTAGTAGGATTTACACGTGTGCACAACTCCTTCCTCGGTGCAACACGAATCACTTGGTGTCTCGTCAATTTTTGGCATCCTAGTGCAAATTAGGATTCTTTGGTAGTGTGGTTCACACTCTCTAATTGGTTGATATAAACTCTGATAAAGAACTCACAAGATTGAATTCGACCTCATTGAGAATTTGATTTTTCTTTTTGAGTGATTAATGGTGAGGTTTGCTAACTTTTATTTTTGAGTGTTGAGTGTTTATTTTTTACAGGTTTTGAAGATGTCTAGAGGTGATAATAATGATGCACTTATGAAAGTCCAACAACAGTTAGACGAACATACTGCTGCAATCATACAAATAAATGCTACACTTCAAGCATTGAATACTACTTTGAATGAGGTACGAGTGAATCAAAAACATCAATATCGAGATCCAATTAAGGAAGATAGGGATAACCAGCCCTATAGGTGCAGCCCTCAACGTGTCCCTCGAATGGATGATGATTTTCATGATCGTGGACAATCATCTTTGGCAAAACCAAAGAGCGAGCAGCAACGAGAACATCTCTTTCATACTCGCTGCCATGTACAAGGTAAGCTTTGTAGAGTTATTATTGATGGTGAAAGTTGCTCGCACATAGCCAGCACGACGATGGTGGAAAAGCTTTGCTTAACCACTACCAAGCATCCACAACCTTATCAACTACAAGGGCTTAGCAACAAAGGCCAATTTAGGGTCACTCAACAAGTGCGCATCGCCTTTTCTATCGGTAAGTATCAAGACGAAGTTGTGTGTGACGTAATGCCTATTCAGGCCTGCCATTTGTTGCTAGGAGAACCATGGCAACTGGATCGAAAAGTCACTCACGATGGTCGTACCAATAGGTATTCTTTCAAGCATCAAGGAAAGAAACTCACCTTAGTGCCGCTCACTCAGGAACAAGTCCATGAGGACCAAATCAAACTGAAAAATTCAGTTAAAACAAGTGAGGAAAAAGAAAAAGAGAATGAAAAAGAGCAAAAAGAGATTGAGAGTGAAAAAGAAATTGAAGAAAGAAGAGAAAATGAATTAGAAAAAGAAACAAAAGAAAAAGACGTGGAAAGGGTAGTGAGGAATGTTTCCACTAACCAAGATATGAATTTTTCTTGTGTTGCTACTTTTCAGGTTCCCGAAAGATCGAAAGATAACTTTCAACTTCAATACCTCACAAATGAAAGACGCTTTCATACGATCAACTTAGGCAAAGATGAAATCACACTACATGATCCCGAAGGTAAGCGAGGTAAGGAAATTTTAGAAACCGAGTCCAGTGCAGATTTGAAAATTATTGATCAAACCTTTGGTGACTTAGTTCTTAAAGATCCCCTCATTTTGATCCGATTAATTGTTACTCTTCGATTGTGGTTGATAAAGTCATTACGAAAAGAAGCGTGATTTGTTATTCTCTTGATTTACCTTGTGTAAAATCCTCGAATTTGTCCAAATCTGTTTTGGAGAATAAGGTAACGAAATTTTCCAAATTTGTTTTCAATTTATATTCGTGCCTTAAACAGTTTATGTGGTTGTACATGAAGTTTGAGTTCCATTTGACAAAGGTTAACTCAACAACGGAGATTCGACTACACTATGCCCCCGATGAACGAAGGTTTGTTTTAAATGAAAAAGGTAAAATCGACCCTTATTCTTTTGCTTATCAAGGTAAGATGCTTGAAACCTTTGAAACACTTTTGTACTCCTCGGTTAGCGACAAAGATTGTGTTGATGAACACTTAGATCGAAACGTGCTTGACTGTCCTATTTTATTTATTGATGATAAATCTATTTTGATGGTTGATAAAAAGATTCTTGTTTTTGATAATGCATGTGTGAGTGAATCTATAGACCGTCGATTAAGGCATGGTAATCTGAATCTGTCCATTCACATGCGTTATACCTGTTCTATTATGCTTATAATTGGACTACAAACTTGTTTGCATTGCTATTTAATATTTCATGGCTATTCTTTTCAGTGGACTCAATTGCCATTAGTCCCGTTCGATCGAGGAAAGTCGAGTTCATTTGATTTTTTAGATTCGAGGATGAATCTTTTGAGGAAGGGGGGAATGATACGAGTCATAAAGGCCCAATCCAAGTTCAAGAACGTGATGGGCTCAAATTGCCACAAGGCCCAATAACGAGATCAAAGGCCCGACAAATGCGGTCCAAACTAAATGGGACCATTCAAGAGCTTGTTAGCAAGGCCTTAGATTCATACACGAGAGAACAAGAAAATCAAGATTCACTTTCTTGTTTTCAAGAAAATCAAGAAATCGAATCTTCGCCCAATTTTGCTGTTCGAAGAGATTTCAAGAATCAAGAAAATCAAGATTTCAAATCTTGGAAATCTTGGTCCAAGAAACCAAATCTTGCAGTCAAAACGCATTGGATCTCCATTACGAGCGTCAACGACCCAATTTTGGTAGGAGATGGATCACGAGCCCAAATTCTTGAAGGCGAGGCCCAATAACCAAAATCCAGCCCAATCAAGAAATTTCTTCATACTTAGTTGAAAATCAGGCCAAAATGTCAAAGGGCCCAATTTGTAAACATCTTACTTGTTTAATTTAATTTTTTTTAATCTTTAAGAGCATTACATGTAAAATTCGGCCCAAAACAGCCCATATAAGTGCATGGCCGAATTTACTGATGTGAGCTTGCCTACGAACCAAATGGAGAACGAACAAGAAGCTATTAAGCTGCCCATTGGTCCAATAACGCGAGCTAGAGCTAAACGATTTAAAGTTGCTATTTTAGCATTGGTGGAACGGATTGAGGAAAATGAAAGCAAAGAGCTTAAAGACGAGCTGAATATTTTCAACTTCTTTGAAGTTGAAATTCGTTCTAGCTAATTAAATTGCTGCTGGATTTTAAACCATTTAAATAAGCATTTAATTAAGTCTTATTACAGCTTATTAATATGTTTTTATTTAATATAAGTGTTTAATATGTCTTAATTTAGTTACATTAAAGATGTCTTGATTTCATTTAGTTTGTCTAAATTATTACATGTCTTAAATCTGTTCAACCGAATTTGTGTCATGCTTTATTAATATTTAAGTTGTTTCAATGTTAAATTAGGATGTTCACATTATGTATTTACTTAGTTCAGCTTAATTTGATTGAAATTAATTAAGTTCATGTGTGTTTTTAGGTACAGCCGAATTTGAAGATTCATTGGGCAGATTCATGCATGAAGATTCAATGGATGTGAAGATGCATGCATGTTGGGTTCAATGCACCAAATGATACATGCATGGACTATATTAAAGATGGTGTGCTGATTGTTGAAGTTCTCTAAGTGACCATTCGGCCAAAAGAGATGATTTTCCATTCTCCAAAGCTGCCATTTATTTCCTTCACATTGCTGGGTACATTGTGGCTATTCGGTTCATGATGTTCACACCTTATGGTCTGATACGACCCGCCCCCGGGAACGGCTATTGTTTCAGCCTACAAGCGAGGCTCATCGTGTTTGCAAGCTCTACGTAGCTCAATTTTATTTTGTGGAGCTTCAATTAGCTCGTTTCCAGCTCTTTACAACCTCAATGAGCTCGAACTAGCTCAATAAACTCATTTTAGTGTCCTTTAGTTTTGCATTTTTTATTTTGCTGGAATAAATTTTAGTTAATTTAGTTTAAGCTAATTAACTAATTTAACTAGGTGTTAATTGTGCCTTTAAGTCATTTAATGTGTCTTATTATTTTCGGCATTAATAAGTTGAGTTAATTAATTTGTCTTGATCTAGTTAAATTAAAGATGTCTTGATTTTATTTAGTTTGTCTAAATTTATACATGCATTAAATCTGTCCAGCCGAATTTATGTGTCATGTTTATTAATATTCAAGTTGTCACAATGTTAATTAGGATGTTCACATTATGTTTTAATTAAGTTCATTTGTCTTATGTAGGTGCACCCGAATTTGAAGATACATTGGGCAGATTCATGCATGTAGATTCAATGAATGTGAAGGTACATCCCTTTGGACGGCACATGCATGTAAGGAATTAATGCAAGGTGCATGCATAGAAAGGTTCAATGGACGGCAATCAAGAGGCATTTGCATGTTCATGATGGTCATTCATGTATTTGAAGATTCATGGATCAAATTAATGATGGACCATGCATTGGACGGTTCATGTATTGATCATGTGTTCACACCTTGTGTTCACACCATGATGACCATTCAGTTGGATGTTCACACACAAGAGTCTACTCAAGCTCCTTGTTCACACCAAGTTTGATCCTTCATGAAGCTTCATTTAATTAAGCCACTCATGGTGAAACAACATGAATTAAAGGCTCCATTAAAGGAGTTAGCCGAATCTAGCCATGCATGCATGAAGAACATTTATCCAAGTACATCAATGCATATTCATGAAACTAACCACTCACCTTCCATTCGGCCGAACATGGACAAGAACTTCATTGGACATTTTTCTAGAAGTTTCATGTTTTAATTAGGTACATTACTTAATTGTTAAGTTCATGAATGGACTATTCGGCTAGCATAAGATACTAGTATAAATAGTTGGTTATTTTCAATTGTAAGGGACTTTTTTTGCCATTTTGATAATATATTGAAGATTTGTGAGATTTTCTTCTCTCAATTTCGTCAAAGACTCGTTGGCTTATCTACTAGTTAGTGGCGTCAACCTTGCTCTTTGCAAAACTCGAACTTATCACTTTCAACCCAAAGTGTGGCGTTCATTTGATACCGAGGTTCCTATCTTTGATAGATAGTGGGTCGAGGTCCTTTTTCATCCGTTTCATCCACCTTAAAGACATATAAGATTCGGGTCAACATTTTCCTTAGTGTTGGTTCATTCTTGTTTTTAAGCCTTTCTTTCCATTTCACCTTAAACCGAAAAATTCCCTACCTTTAATATTTGTTTTTCCTTCTTCTTAGCCGAAATACCTTACCAACCAATTCCTTTTTAACCTTAAATGAACCATAAACATCTTCATTGAACAAATATAACTCTTTGATTCAAGACGAACAAAACTTCATCGTTTGGACGATCGGGCAACGAAAACGACTCGGATTCATCAACGAGGCCGGGGCGTATCATGGTCATTCAAAACCATCCATTCACACTTCCAAATGACTGTTCAAGTTGCTAATTAATGATGGTAATTTTTCAGCAAGAGTTGCTTCATTATTGACCTTATTAAACTCCATTGGCCGAATGTAGCTGCTGCCAATTTTCCAAGTTCGTTGAAGCTCTTCCTTGGTCTATATTCAGCCGAACATTGATTCAAGACCATTCATGGATCTTAGCTCAAAATTAGTTCAATGTTTACTTAGTTTTTAAGTATTGAACTTGACTATTCGGCTACTAGTCACTTAAGCTATAAATAGTTCTTGAATTTCTTGTAAAAGGACTTTTTGCCAAATTTCTGAATGAAATATAATTTTAGTGAGAAATTCACTCTCTTTATTCTCCAAAGCTCAAATTGACTTATCTTCAACGAGTGGCGTCAATCTGACTTTGTTCGAACTTATCACCCATTGGTGTGGCGTTCTTCATACCGTAGGTTCCTATTTTGCTAAATAGAGGGTCTCGGTTTTTATCCTATTTCCATTTCTTTCTTTGAAACCTTAAGCCCGGGTCCTTATTTGATAATAAGGGTTCGATCTTGTTTCATCGAATTACCCAGCAAACAACAACCCATCAAACTCCTTTGTTCCTAAAGCCATCCAACTTCAAACACCAAGACTTGAATTTGATTCAATTCCGACACTACCTAATTTCGATCGGGAAAGATTACGACTCGTCTTTACATCCGAAACGAGCTCGTATCATTTACCTTGTTATTTTATTAATTAGGTTTAAATTTTTATTAGATACTTGTGAGATTAGGATTTGTTGGAGGCCTATATAAGCATTGGCCAGCCACCCTTTCTAAAAAGATCTTATTATTATTTTTTCTATCAAATTTCAGATTTGTTGAGTGCAGAATTTTCTTTGGGGTTTTCTCCAAGAATTCTCTCTTGAGTTTTCTTTAGAAGTTGTTTTAACAATCTTTTGATTGTGGGAGCCATCTTCAACCTTCTTCTTGCCATCGATATTCTTTAGAGGGGAGATTAGAGCCGTTTGAAGAGATTTGTGAAATCTTTCGGGATTTCAAGGATCTTTAGGACTTATCCTTTAATTCTTGCTATTTTCGATTTCTTTCTTTACTTTTCTTTGCTTATACTTGTGCCGATTTCTCATCTAATATTTTGCTGTTCTTGTTTGTTTTCCAGCATTGATTAAACTTAAGATCTCATCGTTTAAGTTGTTCTCCTATTGGCAGCACCCATTCGAACCCAAAAATCCCCAATTCCTAGGGTTTGGCCGATTGGATTTCTTTCAATTTGGGAATCAATTGATTGCTGGAAATTGGGCATTCTTGGCCGAATCAATTCCTTGGCAGATTCGCATCTTTTCTTTCTTCTCAATTTCGTTTGATTCATCGATTCTATTTCTTTTCTTCTTGCTGCTCTTTTAATTGAATTTGGGAATTTTAAATTCAAATCTGATTCGGTTTAATCTTAATCTTTGTTTTTGATTTCAGATCTGATTCGTCTAGAGCTTTCGTAGGAGTTTCCCGTGACTTGGCAACTCGATCTTGGTCCGCGCGCATTCCTCTATCACCCTACACCCGACATTATTTCTTGTAACCCATTTTGAAACCGACCCTCAAGCAGCAAATTAAGTCTATCGAGACGAATTACGAATTTGTGAGACGAGGTCGAGTGGTAAAAGGCAAGAGAGCGTGAGTTCATTCGAAAAAAAGCCTAAAAGAGAGTTCAAACACGAGTGAGTGAATTTTTTTTGAGCGAACTTGAGAGATTTGTGGTGAGAATTATTTTTCTTTCTAATTTAACTTTTGTTTTCTAATATTTTGTTGAAGCATGTCTGAAGAATTTTTTGAATTTGAATTCCAAATGTGGAGACAAGAAATGCAAAGGATAATGCGATCTGAATTTCGACAATTCGACAAAGATAAAGAAGATTTGACACCTACTATCGTTGACATCAGATTAGTGCAATCCTTCAAAGATTGGAAAATGAACCACAATGTGAAGATATGTTTCACACGCGTTGCCGTGTCCACGATAAAGTTTGTTGCCTCATTATTGATGGTGGAAGTAGGTCAAACATGGCTAGTATTCGAACGGTAAAAAAACTTGGCTTGGCCACTACCAAGCATCCATGACCCTATCAACTGCAAGGACTTGGTGTTGAAGGCAAATTTGAAGTTACTCAACAAGTGCGTGTTGCATTTTCCATCGGAAGATACCAAGACAAAGTCCTTTGTGATGTTGTGCCTATTCAAGTTTGCCATTTGTTGCTAGGAGAACCATGGCAATCGGATCGCAAGGTCATTCACGATGAACGTACCAATAGGTATTCCTTCAAGCATCAAGGAAGGAAAATCAGTTTAGCACCGCTCACACCGGAACAAGTGCAAGAAGACCAATTCAAAATGAAGCAATCCATTGAGCGAGAAAAGGAGAAAGAGATTGAAAAAGAAATTGAAAGAAAACAAAAAGAAAACGAAAAAGAAAAAGAAATTGCAAAAGAAAAAGAAATCGAAAAAGTGAGAGAAAAAGAAAATGAAGAAAAGAAAATTGAAAAAGAAAAAGCGAAAAAAGAAATTGAAAGAGAGTTTGAAAAGAAATCAAGTGAAAAAGAAAGAGAGTCTGTAAAAGAAACGAGTGAAGTGAGTAATCACGAAAAAGAGAGGAATTCTTTTGCTAACCCCCTTTCGAAATTACCTTGTGATTTTTCTTTGTTTCAGGTTTGCAAGATTCCATCCACGGATTGGTTCCAACTTCATTACCTTTCTACCGAGAGACGTTTTCAATTGATTGAAAGTGGTAAGTTGGAAGATAAAAATGATTGTCACATTTCCAATGGTAAGCAAGGTAAGGGTTCCTTGTTGAGCGAGTTTCAACTCATTTACTCACATGTTTATGACAAGATTGCTGAAAATTGTTTTTGCGAAAGGGTTTTCCCCATTGAATTGGTTAATTTTCGTTCATCTATTATTTATGATTTTGTTTCAACTAGTGCTTTGAAAAGTTTTTTTCTATGATAAGTTTGTTGTTGGCAATTTTATTGAAGGCGTTCGATTAGATCAGCATGAACAAAGTGTGATAGTGTGCGATAAAGATTATTCACATACAAAGTTCGATTTGTTTGATTATAATATTCTGAATGATGGTGATTACACCTTCCATAGTGGTAAGAAGTGTTTTCCTATTGACGAGTATGGTATTGGCAAGAATTTTACTGAAGTACGAATAAATCCGCACAAACAAATTTTGAACTCTTGTGATAAAAAGTTGGCATGTGAAACGCCTAGTCTACTTGTGTGTGGTGATAATTTGAATTTTCTATTTTTTTTAAATTCCCTATGTCTGAACAAGTCTATTCGAATGAGATTTACGATGTATGAATGTTTGAACATATGCATGCTCAAATTCTTTTTGTTCCACTTGTGTGAATTGTTGGTAATTAAGAAATTCGCACTGCATTTCGGAACGAGTGAACAATATCGTGTGTTCAACCCTGGAGTTCGCTATTCTAGTTCATCTTTGAGAGAAGGCAAGCATTGTAAATTTTGTTTGAATGACCAAGTAAACAATCGTTGCTTGTATGATGCTTTGTCACTAAGTTTGAAAACGAGACGTGTGAATCTTGTTGGCTTGTTAAGACAAAATCAAATTTTTGATTGTGGAGAATGTTGTTTATTTTTGTTTAACAGAATCGAGACATATGAATGTTTAAAGGCATGCTTGTTTAATTTTCTTTTGATCCGAATATGTGATAAGACAATGGCATGTAAAATGGTTAGTGCATTTGAATTTGAAGATGGTGTCTCAAATCTGCCTTGCTATATAAATTCTGCATGTTTAAGTAAGATTGATCGAGTGGAACTTAGATTACATGATCATTTGGAGGACTCCTTGATAAATTTTGATTATAAATTTGATTTGATTCTGATGCATCCTTTATTACCAAGTATGGAAAACCATTGTGAACATGATATGAGCTCGCCCATGAAGATAGGTGCCGAATCCATGGAGTTGCCTTTGGGGCCAATTACTCGAGCACGTGCCAAGAAGTTCCAAGATGCTGTAGCAAGCTATATTGCTCGATTGTGGAGTGATGGGTTGATTGCCCATAAAACGCCCAGCTCAACTAGCTTGATTCGCAATTTCCTACAAGCTGATTTTAGCTTGTGTCAGCTCAATTTAGCTCAATTCGGCACTTAATTAGTTAAAGGAGCTGATTAAATTTATTTTTAATAAATTTAATTAGTTGTGTTAGTTTAGAATCAGCTCAAATCATTTAATTAAATAAATGTCTTAATCTGGACATTTTTAATTCAGCTTATTAAATATGTTTTATATTAATACATGCCTTTAATATGTCCATATTAAGTCATAAATTAAATGTGTTTAGTTTAGTTACAAAGTTTTAATGTGTCTTGACTAAGACAAATTTATTAGTGGCTGCTAATTAATTTGTCTTAGCCGAATTAATGTGCAGAATTTTAATATGTCCAGCTGCTGATTTCATGAGTATTAAACTTGTCCTAATCACATTTATTTGATGTTTTTTTCAGCTAGCTTAATGGCAAAGAAAGCTCATAAAGAAGGAGCATGTATTTGGGCACATGCATGGACGGCATTTAAAGTGCAGCTGCCTTGTGTTTCCAGCTGACTTTTCGTGCAGCTCAATGGACTTCTAGTTGCTGTTTTTGAGCTTCTCCAAGGGCCAATTTCGTGGAGAGCAATGGCCAAAGAGTGCCTCATAAATTCCAGCAGCCAATTCATGTGGAGGCTATTCATATTCGGCCAAAGAAGCATAATTTTTGAAGCTATCCATTTCTCTTCTCCATAGCAGCAATTAAGCTCTTTTAAAACATTAATTGAATGTGAATTTTCTCCATTAAAGGGGCCAGCCGAATCATCTTTTTCTAGAAGGTTAATTTTCAGAATTTCATCACATGAATGTAACTAGGAAATTTCTAGGAAGTTTCCTCAAGAAACTTAAGGCATAAGGATCTGATTAGATAGGCTATTCGGCTGCCTTAGTCAAGCTATAAATAGGTCATGTAATTCACATTTTGAGGTTAATGAACAATTTGATAGCTTTGCTAAATTGTGAGGTTGTTTTCAACTCTCGTTATTCTCCAAAAACTTGTGAGACTTATCAAACATCTTTGTGGCGTCAAACTTGTTTTTGTTTCTTCCCGAACTTATCACTTTAATCCCAAAAGTGTGGCGTTCGATTCATACTAAGGTTCCTATCACCATTGATAGTGGGTCGAAGTTTCTTTCCATTTAACAAACCTTCCATCCATCCTTACCAACCTAAGCATTCTCCTAAGTTACGGGTTAACACATTCCTATTGTGTTAGTTCGGCTTTCGAATCCTTAGCCAAATTGCTTCCATTGTTTTCTAATTCATTTCCTAAACCAACAAAACCTTTTTGAGCCTAAATAAACCTCTTTCTTCTAGCCTATTTTGTAAAGCCTCAATTTACTCCTAATTCACGATCGGGGGATCTTTACGACTCAATTCGATCTCGAGGTGAGGGCGTATCAAGTTGGTATCAGAGCTAGCTAAATTGGAGTAAGAATCGTCGTCTTCGGTATTACGAGATTGTAAAAAAAAAAATTCGAAAAAAAAAGTTTGTATTCAATTTATTTATTTATTTATTTTTCTTTTTCTTTGTGTATTCAGTTTTAAAAAAAAATTCAGAATTAAAAAAAAAGAGAAGTGATTAAAATTCATTTTGAGCTTGTAAAAGCATTACTTGCTGCCTGAAGGACCACATCTATACAGCCACACTAATTTCCTTCTATTTTCTTTGATTGTTAGCCTACCCGATCCTAAAATATTACCCTACCAAGCCACATCTATTTTGTAAGCCGACCCCAAACGATTTTGATTTGTCAAACTTAGTTTGCGGAGAATTTTGGGAAGTGAAAATTGAGTGGTAAAGGCAAGAGAGATTAGTGAGACTATTAAAGAGTAGAAAAGCTAAAGTGAGTGTTTATTCTTGTGAGTGATTGGTGAGTTCTTGTTGTGATTCTTTAAAGAACTTTTTTTTAAAAAAAATGTCACGGAGCCCGGAAAGGAATCCAAACGAGGGAGGTGGATTTCGTCCAATAAGAAACGTTGGAAGGGGAGTGCCGGATCTCACTTTGCAAGCCATTATGCAAGAAATGGAGCGAATGTTTGATCGCAAGCTTGAACCAATCGAAGACCGCCTATATCGAGTCGAAACCCGAAGGCAACGCGAAGTGACTCCGGAAGATGCAAGGCGAGGACGAGAGCAACCAATTGAAGACCATGATGAAGAAGAATCTGAAGGTGATCACTTATCTGAACAAGGAAACCCATGACGGTTCCAACGAAATCGAGTCCCAAGAAATCAAGACCGTTCGGATGACAATCTCAAAAATATTAAGATGTCTATTCCGCCGTTTCAAGGGAAGAATGATCCCGAATCTTACTTGGAGTGGGAAAAGAAAATGGAACTCGTCTTTGAGTGCCATAACTATTCGGAAAATAAAAAGGTAAAGCTCGCTGCCATTGAATTCTCGGATTATGCGATCGTGTGGTGGGATCAATTGGTGACTAGCCGAAGGAGGAATAGGGAGAGGCCTATCTCTACGTGGGCCGAAATGAAGGCCGTTATGCGCAAGCGTTTTGTTCCCTCCTATTACCATCGGGAGTTGTACCAACGATTGCAAAATCTCACACAAGGCAACCGAACTGTCGAGGACTACTATAAAGACATGGAAATCGCTATGATAAGAGCCGACGTGGAGGAGGATCGTGAAGCAACAATGGCGAGATTTTTAGCCGGCCTAAATCGGGATATTGCCAATATCGTCGAGCTTCAACACTATGTAGAAGTTATGGACATGGTGCATATGGCAATAAAAGTTGAAAAACAATTGAAACGGAAAGGACCCATGCGGACATATCCAACGGCTTCTACCAACAAGTGGACTCAAGGGACTAGCAAAGCTCCCAATCGGCCTAAGGAGCCTTTCGTTGCTGCCAAACCCAATCAAGTAAGTGCCGATGCTAGCAAAAATAAAAACGAGGCTGTCTCGAATCGTTCTCGCGATATCAAGTGTTTCAAGTGTCAAGGAAGAGGCCACATGTGACACCCCTAATGTGACCCTAGTCGGAAAGTGGTTTCGGGACCACAAAACCGAGTCATAAAAATAATTAACCGTCATACTTGATGCTTATTATATGTATATATGTATGTGTGAAAATTTCATGTTTGAATTTTGTTAATTGAAAGTGAATTTTAGTAATAGGACTTATGTGTGACACTTTGAAATGTGATGGGTTAATCTATAAGGATCTATTAGTGCATGTTATGAAAATAATGGGTTTGCATGTCAAATTTCCACCTATGACAAGTAGTGGCCGGCCATGCTATGGGATGAAATGTATTATAAACATTTTATGTTAGTGTTTTATGTTAGAAATAATAAAATAAAGAACATGGGTAATAAAATAATAGTGGTTAGTAGGGGAGAAACAAAAAAATTAGCTAGGTTGCTCCTCCATTGCCGTGACTTGAGGGAGGAAGAAGAAAGTTTGGTTGCTTTAATTTTTGGCTTAGAAGATGGCTAGAAGGAGGAAAAACTATGATTTTAGCTAGTTAGGTAGCTGAAATTTCAAGTAACTCGATAATCCATCGAAGAAGAGGAAGAGGGCTGCAACAAAATGAAAAATGGAGACAGTTTGCATGTTGAAGGAAACTAAGGATTTAGCTTGTTTAAGAGTTGTATCCTAAGTTGGTAAGTTTTCTAAGCTCCCCTCTATCTTTAACTTTGTTGTAAAGAAAAATGATGATGGATTGTGGTTGGAAGGCATGGATGCGGGTGGTAGAAAAGAAAAGCTCTTTGATTAGTTGTAAAAATTACTACTGTCCAATTTTGTGCCTTCGTTATGCTGTCCAAAATTTGAACAAATTAATGGTTCTATTTTCATGCCGATTAGGGGTTGATAAATTGAGTCTAATAGCTAAAATATTATGTTATTCTTACTAAGTTTCAGCTGTTAGTAGTGACGTAACAATGTGACAATTAAATGCATAAATGATTGCTGGAAACTCCAGCTTGAAAACAAATTGTTCCAGCATGTAAATGCTGATTTGAATGTGCTGTAATATGTGGAGGAATTGGTCTGCTGCATGTTTGAAATAAAAGAAAACAATGGTTGTTAAATAATGCTTGCTGTCCAGATTGAAATTATGCTAGAAGGTTGAACAATTGTTGTTCAAATGGAATTTTGGAGTGTTTAATGGACTCCATGTTGCTAAATTTTACATGAATAGAAATTTCTAAGCTTAAATTGTAAGAATTTGAGTTGTGTGGTTTAAATTGTCAAAGATGCATTTGGCAATTGATTATAATTTGTTAAAGGGTGTAAAGTATTGATAGTTCTAAATGGTACATAGTTAAATGAAGATGGAAGCTTGATAAACTTTTATTTAGAACGTGAATTAGATATAAATTAAATAAGCATGAAATCGAATCATGGCATGTTTTATTAAATATGATACATATTGAAATCTATTGTTTTAGATGTAGATTAAATGATATGTGATTGCCAAATGTGATTGTTAAGTGAATAATATTAGTTAAGTACTTAAGCAAATCTATTGTTTTACTTAAGCTTAAGAGCAAAGAGGATCAAAGTCGGATAGGGAAAAAGAGAAAGTAAACGAATAGCCGTGGATATCTAGTCGTCGACCACTTCCGAGGTAAGTTTTAAGTGATTAAACGTTGAGTAAATTCAATTATAATAGGACATGATGAGTTGATTTAATAAGATATGATGTGGCCATGATATGTTCTAAGTTCAAATGGTAAGTTCTTAAGTGTTTGAGCTTGGGAATTTAAGGATAATTTGAAATAGTCTGCTTAGGACAGCAGCAGTAACGTGAATTTAAAAAATCACCATAAATTTATGGATTTGAATTAGAGGCTGAATGAGACATGAAATTAAATTTTAATGAGTCTAGTTTCTTATAAAAGAAACCGTGTAAGAAAAGGAATTTCCGATAATGAGATACTTAAAGTTGTGTGAGACAGCGCAGAATGACACTGTAATCCTCTGTTCTGTATTTAAAAAATCATTATAAATTGTACAAAAATGGTTATAAGATAAAATTTATATTCTTAGACTCCTTAATGAGTCTAGTTTCAAATTAAATCAAATACAACACATTTTGAATTCAGTAAAATGAGAAATTTGATTCGTAGTGAAGAGTGGTCAGATTAGTCAAACAGTGAAACATGGGAAACTTTAAGAAAAATCTGGTATTGATTGGCCAAATCTAAAATTCTGGAAATTTTATGGATGGAAGATATACGAGTCTATATTCAGGAAAAATTAACGGAAAGTGATTTGGAGTTTTGTAGCTCCAGTTATGAATAATTTAGTGACTATTGCTCAGGAAAAACAGCTTGTGCTGAATTTGAGATTATGTTGTGAACCTTGATAAACTTGTTTTAGTTGCTCATAAGCTATTGATTAAACCCATACTTCAATTCTAAATCGTGATATTGTAAGTTTATGAGTATTCGAATATGAAATGATAGTAAGGCCTAATGGCCGATGTGATGAATGTGAAAGTGTATATATGTGATAAGGCCTAATGGCCGATGTGATGAATGTGAAAGTGTATATGTGTGATAAGGCCTAATAGCCGATGTGATGAATGTGAAAGTGTATATGTGTGATAAGGCCTAATAGCCGATGTGATGAATGTGAAAGTGTATATGTGTGATAAGGCCTAATAGCCGATGTGATGAATGTGAAAATGTATATATGTGATAAGGCCTAATAGCCGATGTGATGAATGTGAAAGTGTATATATGTGATAAGGCCTAATAGCCGATGTGATGAATGTGAATAAGGCCTAATGGCCGATGTGATGAATGTGAAAGTGTATATATGTGATAAGGCCTAACGGCCGATGTGTGAATGTGAAAGTGTATATATGTGACAGGGCCGAGTGGGCAACGTGATGGATGCGAAAGTGCATAAATGTGATAAGTCCCGAAGGGCATTTGTGTCAGTACTATATCCGGGTTAAAACCCCGCAGGCTTTATGCGAGAATATTATCACTGATTAATGTCCGTAAGCTTCGTGCTCGTACTATATCCGAGCTCTAAAGACCCGATGACTACGTGTGGGAATTTTGTCCGGGTAAGACCCGATAACTTCGTGTGGAGATTATGTCCGGGTAAGACTTCGTAATAAGAATTGCTTATAAATATATTCAATGCGAAAGGTTAAACAGGTATGTACTCCAAGTTTATATGTGAGCTTGATTTGCACTAAATCATAAGGTAGTTATGTGATGCATACGAGAGCAATCTATGAGACTATTCCTATGATTATGTGACATCGGATCAGTGTGAGAGGTGATGTGAAATCATACGATATATCTATGTCACATGAGCTCACTTTTATGTGAAAGTTTATCTGCCTATTGTATATGATGAGATGTGCATATTCGGTAAATGGATGGTATGCCCGAAGGAAGAGTGAAATAAAAATACGAACAACTATGTTATAATTTGATTGTTATCTGTTGACACTGCTTAAAACTTACTAAGCATTGTAATGCTTACTCCGTTTACTCTGTTTCCTCTGTTTTATAGATCTCATTGCGAAGCTACAGGCTCGGGGATCGTCAGCAACTAGTCACACTATCACTATCCACTGTTTGGTACTGCTATGTTTTGGATTATCTTATGGCATGTATAAAATAGACTAGTGGCGGAAGAATATTTTGGTTAATGTATATAGCCATGCGAAAATGGCTTATATATGTTTGAGCATAATGTTATAATCATTTGGTATGGAATGGTTAATCACTATCATAATTTGTGCTATTTATGCAAAAAGGGCTAGTTGAATCATGGAAACTATGAAATAGGTAAAGTCTACCTTAAAGGCAGATGCTGGCAGCAGCAGTGATGTAGATTTGGGAAAATCACTAAAAATAGTAGGATTGGAATTAAATAATGAATAAATTATGTAAACGAACCTTGATGAATCTATTTTCATAGGAAAGTAACGAAACGATCATATGGACAGTATGTTAAGAGATATTCAGGTTCTCGTGAGACAGGGCCAGAACGGTTTCTGGATTCCCTGTTCCGACTTTGGAAATTCATTATAAATTAACCAGAGATAATTAGGAGTCATTCCATATATATATAGATTCCTCTCTGAGTCTAGTTTCTATAGAAACAAACGGCATCAGTATTGAAGCTCTGTGCAGGGAGATATCCAAGTTGTAATGCGCAAAGGTCAGTGTAGTCGATCCCTGTAACATGGGAGACTTTTACTAATAAACTGTACTAATTGGCCTGACCAAAAATTCTAGAAAAAAATATGTAGATGGGCATATGAGTCTAGTTTCAGGGAAAATTTACGGAACTGGATTTCGAGTTTCAGAACTCAATATATGATTTTTAAAGAGACTAGTACGCAGATTGGCAGCTTGTCTGGGAAATTTTGTTTAAGTGGTTTGAAGTCTGTTAACACCTCGTGTTCGACTCCGGCGACGGCCTCGGCTTCGGAGTGTTACACCACATTACGAGTCAATGTCCTAATCGACGAGTGATGGTGGTTCGTTCAAATGGCGAGATTGAGTCCGAAGATGAACTAGAGGAGGAGCCTGAAATTCCCATGGAGGAAGGTGAAGAGCTCGAGCTGCCCGTTGAAGGAGAATTACTTGTTGTCCAAAGGAGCTTGAATATCCAAGTAGCTGAGGAAGAACAACAACGAGACAACATCTTTCACACTCGTTGCCATGTTCAAGGTAAGGTGTGTAGTTTAATTATTGACGGAGGTAGTTGCACCAATGTCGCAAGTTCTTTGCTGGTTGAAAAACTTGGTTTAGCCACCACAAAGCATCCAACTCCTTACAAGTTACAATGGCTAAATGACGGAGGCGAACTCAAGGTGACGAAGCAAGCAAGGGTGGCGTTTTCCATAGGCAAGTACCAAGATGAGGTGGTTTGTGATGTCGTACCAATGCACGCGGGACATTTGCTATTGGGGCGTCCTTGGCAATTTGACCGGCGAGTAGTCCACGACGGCTATACAAACCGATATTCATTTAAGCACCTTGGAAGGAATGTTACATTAGCTCCTCTCACACCGAAGCAAGTGCATGAAGATCAACTCAAGATGAAGCAATCTATTGACCGAGAAAAAGAAAAAGAGAAAAACAAAAGAGTGAAAAGAAAAAGAAAGAAAAGAATGAGGAGAGTGAGATAAAAACAAGAGTGACAAAAGAAAAAGAGCAAGAGTGTGAAAATAAAAAAATAAGTGTTTTTGCTAGAAAAAGAGAGATTCGAAAATTGATGTTGGCAAGGCAACCTATCTTTGTACTTATGTATAAAGAGTGCTTATTGGAAACTAACGAACTTGACAATACTTTGCCTACTCCTATCGTTTCTTTGTTGCAAGAATTCGGAGATGTTTTTCCTGAAGAAGTGCCAAATGGCCTACCTCCCATTCGAGGAATCGAGCACCAAATCGATTTTGTGCCCGGTGCTGCAATTCCAAATAGGCCAGCATATAGAAGTAATCCTGAGGAAACGAAGGAATTAGAAAAGCAAGTAGCCGAATTAATGGAGAAGGGCTACATCCGTGAAAGCTTAAGTCCGTGCGGGGTTCCGGTATTGTTGGTTCCTAAAAAGGATGGATCCTGGCGAATGTGCGTTGACTGCCGCGCTATCAACAAAATCACAATAAAATATCGCCATCCTATTCCCCGCCTCGACGACATGCTTGATGAACTTAGTGGAGCCCAATTGTTTTCGAAGATCGATTTAAAAAGTAGGTATCATCAAATTAGAATGCGGGAGGGAGACGAATGGAAAACTGCGTTCAAAACTAAATATGGTTTGTATGAATGGTTGGTAATGCCATTCGGACTTACCAACGCTCCGAGTACTTTCATGCGTCTCATGAATTATGTTTTACGTTCGTTCATTGGAAAATTTTGTGTTGTGTATTTTGATGATATTTTAGTCTATAGCAAGAGCTTGGAAGATCATATTCAACATCTACGTGCCGTGCTTGAAGTCTTACGAAAAGAGGTACTTTATGCCAATTTAAAGAAATGTTCTTTTTGCACTAATGAAGTTGTTTTTCTAGGCTTTGTGGTAAGTGCTCGTGGATTAGAAGTTGACCAAGAAAAGGTCAAGGCGATCAACGAATGGCCGCGTCCAACGAACATCAGCCAAGTGAGGAGTTTTCATGGGTTGGGAAGCTTCTATCGAAGGTTTGTGCCTAATTTTAGTTCTGTAGCTGCCCCCTTGACAGGTATAATTAAGAAAAATTCTCCTTTTGTGTGGACTGATGAACAAGAAAATTCTTTTAATAAGCTTAAAGAATGTCTAACTAATGCACCATTGTTGTCTTTACCTGATTTTAACAAAACATTCGAGATAGAGTGTGATGCTTCAGGTATCGGCATTGGCGCTGCTTTGATGCAAGATGGACGGCCTATTGCATACTTTAGTGAAAAGCTTAACGGAGCTACGTTGAATTATCCAACGTATGATAAGGAACTATATGCATTGGTCCGAGCTCTCGAAACATGGCAACACTATTTATGGCCGAAGGAATTCGTAATTCATTCGGAGCACGAGGCTCTAAAGCATTTGAAGGGACAAACCAAGCTCAATAAACGTCATGCCAAGTGGGTGGAGTATTTGGAGTCGTTTCCATACGTGATCAAGTATAAAAAGGGTAAGGAAAATGTTGTAGCCGACGCCCTATCACGAAGGTACGCACTTGTCAATTTAATGGATTCTAAATTGCTTGGTTTCGAATTTATCAAAGATCTTTATAAATCTGATGCTGACTTTGGTGAAATTTATGAGTCTTGTTCGCATGGTGCTTGTGAAAAGTATTTTCAGCATGAGGGCTATTTATTCCGTGAAGGCAAGCTTTGTGTGCCTCAAAGTTCTGTGAGAAACGTCCTTGTAGAAGAAGCTCATAGCGGAGGACTTATGGGCCACTTCAGAATTGCTAAAACTTTAGCAATATTGCATGAACATTTCTATTGGCCCAAAATGAAACGTGACGTAATAAGGAAATGTGATCGTTGCATCACTTGTAAGAAGGCAAAGTCACGAATCAAACCGCATGGATTATACACCCCGTTGCCTATTCCTGATGCTCCGTGGGTAGACATTTCAATGGACTTCGTTCTGGGCCTTCCAAGAACCAAAAGAGGGAGAGATTCAATATTTGTTGTTGTAGACCGTTTTTCAAAAATGGCCCATTTTATACCTTGTAATAAAACTGATGATGCTACTAACGTTGCTAGTCTGTTTTTCAAGGAAGTTGTTAGGTTGCATTGGATCCCTCGAACCATTGTCTCTGATCGCGACACAAAGTTTCTAAGTCATTTTTGGAGGACGTTGTGGGGGAAATTGGGCACCAAACTTCTATTTTCGACGACATGCCACCCTCAAACGGATGGCCAAACCGAAGTAGTCAACCGTGTGCTATCAACTTTGCTTCGAGCTATTTTGAAAAAGAATTTGAAGATGTGGGAAGATTGCTTACCTCATGTGGAGTTTGCATACAATCGAACCGTTCATTCTGCTACGAAATTTTCTCCTTTTGAGATGGCAAAAAAAAGGCCGAATTTGTTAAACAATTGCACAAAAATGTTAAGGATAATATTGAGAGGAGAACCGAAAATATGTTTGAGGGGCAAATAAAGGGCGCAAACGAGTCGTGTTCGAACCCGGTGACTGGGTTTGGATCCACATGCGCAAAGAACGGTTTCCCGATCAAAGGAAATCCAAGCTTCAATCAAGGGGTGATGGCCCTTTTCAAGTATTGGAACGGATCAATGACAATGTCTACAAGATTGACCTACCGGGTGAGTATGCAGTGAGTGCAAGTTTTAACGTTGCTGACCTTTCTCCTTTTGATGTAGGTGACGATTCGAGGACGAATCGCTTTGAAGAGAGGGAGGATGATATGAGCTCGCCCATGAAGATAGGTGCCGAATCCATGGAGTTGCCTTTGGGGCCAATTACTCGAGCACGTGCCAAGAAGTTCCAAGATGTTGTAGCAAGCTATATTGCTCGATTGTGGAGTGATGGGTTGATTGCCCATAAAACGCCCAGCTCAACTAGCTTGATTCGCAATTTCGTACAAGCTGATTTTAGCTTGTGTCAGCTCAATTTAGCTCAATTCGGCACTTAATTAGTTCAAGGAGCTGATTAAATTTATTTTTAATAAATTTAATTAGTTGTGTTAGTTTAGAATCAGCTCAAATCATTTAATTAAATAAATGTGTCTTAATCTGGACATTTTTAATTCAGCTTATTAAATATGTTTTATATTAGTACATGCCTTTAATATGTCCATATTAAGTCATAAATTAAATGTGTTTAGTTTAATTACAAAGTTTTAATGTGTCTTGACTAAGACAAATTTATTAGTGGCTGCTAATTAATTTGTCTTAGCCGAATTAATGTGCAGAATTTTAATATGTCCAGCTGCTGATTTCATGAGTATTAAACTTGTCCTAATCACATTTATTTGATGTTTTTTTCAGCTAGCTTAATGGCAAAGAAAGCTCATAAAGAAGGAGCATGTATTTGGGCACATGCATGGACGGCATTTAAAGTGCAGCTGCCTTGTGTTTCCAGCTGACTTTTCGTGCAGCTCAATGGACTTCTAGCTGCTGTTTTTGAGCTTCTCCAAGGGCCAATTTCGTGGAGAGCAATGGCCAAAGAGTGCCTCATAAATTCCAGCAGCCAATTCATGTGGAGGCTATTCATATTCGGCCAAAGAAGCATAATTTTTGAAGCTGTCCATTTCTCTTCTCCATAGCAGCAATTAAGCTCTTTTAAAACATTAACCGAATGTGAATTTTCTCCATTAAAGGGGCCAGCCGAATCATCTTTTTCTAGAAGGTTAATTTTCAGAATTTCATCACATGAATGTAACTAGGAAATTTCTAGGAAGTTTCCTTAATAAACTTAAGGCATAAGGATCTGATTAGATAGGCTATTCGGCTGCCTTAGTCAAGCTATAAATAGGTCATGTAATTCACATTTTGAGGTTAATGAACAATTTGATAGCTTTGCTAAATTGTGAGGTTGTTTTCAACTCTCATTATTCTCCAAAAACTTGTGAGACTTATCAAACATCTTTGTGGCGTCAAACTTGTTTTTGTTTCTTCCCGAACTTATCACTTTAATCCTAAAAGTGTGGCGTTCGATTCATACTAAGGTTCCTATCACCATTGATAGTGGGTCGAAGTTTCTTTCCATTTAACAAACCTTCCATCCATCCTTACCAACCTAAGCATTCTCCTAAGTTACGGGTTAACACATTCCTATTGTGTTAGTTCGGCTTTCGAATCCTTAGCCAAATTGCTTCCATTGTTTTCTAATTCATTTCCTAAACCAACAAAACCTTTTTGAGCCTAAATAAACCTCTTTCTTCTAGCCTATTTTGTAAAGCCTCAATTTACTCCTAATTCACGATCGGGCGATCTTTACGACTCAATTCGATCTCGAGGTGAGGGCGTATCAAAACAGATAAGATCCACTTCTACATTTGATCCCGGCATTGGATTATGCATTCTAATTTTGAATAAGATTCTGAAAAGATCGTTTGAGTTTATAAATTTTAGTGTCACTAATTCGTTCCATTTCTATGTAGGTGACACTTTGGAATGGTTTCCTCCTAAAGAGGGAGGGCATGGAACTAAATCATTTTCTTTTCAAACCATTTGTGGTTCCTGGAGTTTTAAAAACAATACTTTTCGGATCATGAACAAAAGGGCTTGTGATCTCGAAAAATTTTTCGCGAGCAAGTGGCCCGATTTGAGGACAAATCGTCTTCAAGAGGGAGGGTATGATGTGATCTCAATCGCATCATGTTGTGGCACCACTCGTTGCTATCATGATTGGCCTAAACACGAGGGCCCCAAGTGCAAGATGAAGCTCAATCTCAGCTCAACAAGCTCAATCTTATTTTTTCCCAGCTCGATTTAGCTCACATGAGCTTAATTTAGCTTACTTTAGCTCGTTTGAGCTTGGCTTAAGTTTATTTCAACTCATTTATTTTAATGTCTGAATAAATTAAGTAATTTATTAATTTAGCTTAAATTACTACAGCTCATAATTATGTTTTGACTTATTACATGTTTTAAGTGTGTCTTGGCCGAATTTAATATGTCTTGTTAAGACTTTATTAAATTTGTCTAATTTAATTTATGTTTAATTAGTGTGTCTAAATTATA
The DNA here is from genome assembly GCF_007990345.1 of Gossypium hirsutum. Taxonomy (NCBI): domain Eukaryota; kingdom Viridiplantae; phylum Streptophyta; class Magnoliopsida; order Malvales; family Malvaceae; genus Gossypium; species Gossypium hirsutum. The sequence goes on along the minus strand of NC_053427.1, from coordinate 34,829,760 downwards.
TTAATGTTTGTTCAGCTGAATTTTATGTGATTTAATTTTGGTTCATGTGTTTTTGTAGGTGAGCTGAATTTGGAGAGTAATTAAACAAGGTTCATGCATGATAGGTTCAATGTATGGGAGTGTGCATGCACAATTGAGGTTCAATGGATGGCATTTAAAGGAGCACATGCATTTGGGACGTTCATGCAAGAGGGAGTTGCTGAAAGTTCATGTATTTGAAGATTCATGGATCATATTTATGGGGGGGAAATACATGGGACGTTTCATGCATGATTCATGCATTTTCAAGATGACCATTCAAGTATTTTAGGCACATTAATGCCTCATTCAGCCAAGGGAGATGTAGGATCATTAAAGAGCTGCACATTCATGGAATTATGGAGATTCTTCAAGGCTAAGGATGCATGAATGCATCAAGTGAAGCATCATGATGGTTCGGCCAATTCATGTACCATCTTCAAGCATGAACTGGATTTTAATGCTATTTGTGTGAACATGTTAAATACCTGTGTGAACAGAATTTAAGTTAGTGTGAACAACATAGATGCCGAATATCAATAGGCATTTTAGGCTTATAAATAGCTTACTTGTTTATTGTAAAAGTTTACAGAATTTGATCAATTAAACTTAATAGAACTTTTGTTCTTGTGAGGTTACCTCCTCTCTTCTTTCGTTCGAGTCTCGAAGCGACTTATCTAGCTTGCTAGTGGTGTCAATCCGAACTCCATTGAACTTATCACCGAATCGGTGTGGCGTTCAACCATCTTCCTATACCTTTGGTTCTTACCTCCATATAGGTAACGGGTCACGGTCCGCTTCTATCCTTCATCAAAATTCACCTTAAGCAATATAAGACTCGGGGCAATACTTTTTAGTATTGAATCATTCTTAAAGTTTGAGTTCTTTATCCATTTCCATCTATTTATCATCTTTGTAACTTAATTCTTTGTTAAACCGAACCTATCTTTCATCAAACCAAAACCCATCCTTTGAACCCATTTTGCCTACCTTCCGCTTATAAAACATTCAAACTCCATCTATCTACAAATTTGAATGAGCTTCTCGTCGACGATCGGGCATCTTAAGTGAACCCGACTCAATCAATCAGGCCGGATCACATCAGAACTTATCACCATCCTGGTGTGGCGTTCATCCACCTTTTTATACCTTTGGTTCCTACCTCTCTATAGGTAACGGGTCAAGGTCCATCTTCGACAATCCATTAAACCCACCTTAAGCAATATAAGTCCCGGGGCAATACTTCATATAGTATTGAATCGTTCTCCGCTTGAGTTCTATTTTTCCATTCCATTTTAACTATTAAATTATAAACAATATTTCTTTATTTCACCGAGCCTATCAAACATCTATCCAAACCATCTTTTGAACCCATTTTCTCAACTTCCGCTATAAAAAATCATCTAACTCCATCTATCTACAAAATCGAACAAACTTCTCGTCGACGATCGGGCAATCAAGTGAATCGACTCAATCAACCGAGCCGGATCACATCAGTTATAATATAAAATAAGTTATAATATATTAAGTGGGGGTGATAAAAATAAGGAAATTCAATGTTTCTCTTCCATCCTCATTGCCGAAAACATAAGTGAAAGAAGAAGGAAAATGTCAAGGGCATTCGGCCATCTTAAGGGTTAATTAAGGTAGGATTTTATGTTATTTCTATTAAATTTTATGAAAATTTAGTTAGTAGTCAAGCTCTTATTATAACCCATATGTCGATTTTTTTGAATTTGGTGACAAAATGTGCATATGGTTATAATGGATAAATGCTAAGAGGATAGTGTTTTGATGTTTTGGATAGAAATATTAGAAAGGTGAAAATGAGCTAGCTAAATAGATATATGTGAACTTAAATGACGGTATGAACAAATGTGGAGCTTTTGCTAGTTTTAGAAGTATTCGGTCAAGGTGGTTATGTGGTGAAACTATGTGTTAAATGACAAAGTGATGTGCAATTGTTATTTTGGTAGTGATAATGCCGAAAGTGAAAAGATTGTTAAGGAATTATGGTTTAAATGTTTAGTGAAGATGATATTCGGCCTGTTAGTATGTGAATAATTTATTTAAAGTATAAACTTTATATGTATACTAAAAATTTATATGCATTCGGCCTTGAGACATTAGATAAACATTAGTTGAGGTTTTAATGTCTTAAACAATGACGGTTGTAAGATGAAGTGGAAATTATTAAATTTATATATGTGAGTATTTAGCAAGGGGCAGTTGCCGTATATATATATGTGTGTGTGTGTGTGTGTGTGTGTGTTTTATTGAAGTATTGATTGGGTTGTTTATAGTATTTGGATCTTAGGTGGTCAATAGCCGAATGGTTAGTTTAAATTTTGATGTGATCCGGCCCAGGTTAATCGAGTCGTTTCACAAAGTTGCCCGATCGTCTACGAGGAGTAGTTGGAGTTGTCAAAATTGGGTGATTTAGGCTAAGGGTTGCGGAAGCTTTGAGAGGGTTTAGATGAGTGGTTTGGTGTTGATAAATTCGGTTTAGAATAGAAACAAGGTAGGTTAGAAAAAGGTAATTGATGGAGATGGAAAATAAAACTTAAACGTCAAGAATGTTCAATACTAAAAAGTATTGCCCGAGTCTTATATTGCTTAAGGTGAAATTTGATGAAGGATAGAAGCGAACCTTGACCCAATACCTATATAGAGGTAAGAACCAAAGGTATAAAAATATGGTTGAACGCCACACCGGTGTGGTGATAAGTTTATTTGAGTTTGGATGGACGCCACTAGCAAGCTAGATAAGTCGCTTCGAGACTCGAACGAAAGAAGAGAGGAGGTAACCTCACAAGAACAAAAGTTCTATTAAGTTTAATAATCAAATTCTGTAACCTTTTACAATAAACAAAATAAACTATTTATAGGCTCTCTAATGCCTATTAAAATTCAGCTACTAATGTGTTCACACAACAATTAAAAATGTTCACACTTCAAGCATTAAATCTCTGTTCATGGATAGTGTAAGTTCATGCATGGTTGAATAATCATGTTTCTTCCCAAAACCTGTTCATGCATGCTTAACCAATAAGAAAGCTTCCTTGTTCCATGAATGTGCATCTTTAATTCATATCCAACCCCTTTTGGACGAATGCTAGGTGCATGGGTAATGCATCTCTCTTAATTAAAGCTTTAATGATGGGCTGGTTCATGAATGGAAGCATGTACCTTGTAAATTCGTTCTCCCCTTTGTACATGCACATTATACATTCAATGTGATGAATTAAGGTAATATTCCCTCCCTTTGGACGTTCATGAATCCACCCATACATGTATAGGAGCTGATTGGTCAAATTGAGGTGTGAATGGCTTAGATACTGCCTTGGGAATACGATCGGCCAAGCTTGTGCTTTAAGTTGCTGGACACCTTTTGGCCAAATAGGTGCCTTGGAGAGCCAAATGGATCAGCCACCATTCATTGAAAGAGGCCTTACATGCACCGTCCCATACATTGAACCTATCATGCATGAACCTTGTTTAATCACTCTCCAAATTCAACTCACCTACAAAAACACATGAACCAAAATTAAATCACATAAAATTCAGCTGAACAAACATTAATATAATTTAGACACACTAATTAAACATAAATTAAATTAGACAAATTTAATAAAGTCTTAACAAGACATATTAAATTCGGCCAAGACACATTTAAAACATGTAATAAGTCAAAACATAATTATGAGCTGTAGTAATTTAAGCTAAATTAATAAATTACTTAATTTATTCAGACATTAAAATAAATGAGTTGAAATAAACTTAAGCCAAGCTCAAACGAGCTAAATTAAGCTCATGTGAGCGAATTCGAGCTGGGAAAAACTAAGATTGAGCTTGTTGAGCTGAGATTGAGCTTCATCTTGCACTTGGGGCCCTCGTGTTTAGGCCAATCATGATAGCAACGAGTGGTGCCACAACATGATGCGATTGAGATCACATCAAATTTGTATGGAATAATTAGTAAAGGGAGTAAGTACATTTAGCTAAAAAAATGTTAAAAGGAAAAAGCCAAGGTCATAATAATAATGTTCGTGATATGATATTTGAATGTGTCAATGGGAACCGAATGGCTTAAGTTTAATGAAAGCATTAGGTGGATGAAAATCAAATTTTGCCGTGTGATTCTTGTGATATGAAACTATTAATATTGTGGGATATAAATAAACTAGCAAGGTAATTAAACTAGTTAATTTGTTTATTCTAGCTCAAGAACCCAAATGAGGGGAATCAAGCAAGGGAAAAACAAAGGGTATCGAGTAGCCGATTGGAACCGTTTCATCCAACACAAGGTAAGTCCGTAAGCAATTATAAGATTTGTTATTTTATACATAAATGGTGCACGCATATCATGAAAGAACTACTTTTGTATATATATATTTTCTTGATTGATAGATATGTGGTCATATATACATATTGGATTAAGTCAATTGATTTGTTTATAATGAAATGACATTGGCACTATGTGTGCGGATTTGAATGGCACTATGTGTGTGGATTTGAATGGTACTATGTGTGCGGATTTGAATGGCACTACGTGTGTGGATTAGCAAGGCACTATGTGTGCGGGTTAGCATGGCACTATTTGTGCGAATTTCCTTGACCGAGCACTATGTGTGCGAAATCGGTTGTTGATACAATAAGTGCAGGAACTGAATTGATACGAGCTCGTTTCGTATGAAATAACGAGTCGTAATATTTCCCGATCGAAATTAGGTAGTGTCGGCCTTGAAATAAATTCAAGTCTTGGTGTTTAAAATTAAATGGCTTTGGGAAACAAGGGAGTTTGATGGAGTGTTGTTTGCTGGATATTTCAATGAAAACAAGTCGAACCCTTATTAGCAAATAAGGACCCGGGGCTTAAGGTTTCACAGAAAGAAAGGATTTGGGATAAAACCGAGACCCTCTATTTAGCAAAATAGGAACCTACGGTATGAAGAACGCCACACCAATGGTGATAAGTTCGAAACAAAGTCAGATTGACGCCACTTGTTGAAGATAAGTCAATTTGAGCTTTGGAGAATAAAGAGAGTGAATTGCCTCACTAAAATGATATTTCATTCAGAAATTTGTCAAAAGTCCTTTTACAAGAAAATGAGTAACTATTTATAGCCTAATGCCTAGTAGCCGAATGGACATATTCTAGACTTAGTTTCTAAGCAAACATTGAACAAAAATGGCCAATGTAGGTTCGGCTGAATGGTGACCATACATGAAGCTTCCATATTAAGCAAATGAATCTTGGGAATGCATGTAGCAGCTACATTCAGCTGATGAGCTTAAATGATCATTCAATAGGCAACTCTTGCTGAAAAATTATCAATAATAAAGAGGGCACTTGAACAGCCACATTAGGTGTGAATGGACAGTTTTGAAGAGCCTTAAAATGTGAACACCAAGAACCGAATGGCCAAAATGTATCCAGCAATGTGAAGGAAATAATGGCAGCTTGAAAAACTATCTCTTTAGCCGAATGGTCACTTAGAGAACTTCAATAATCAGCACACCATTTTTAATGTAGTTCATGCATGTATCATTAGGTGCATTGAATCCAACATGCATGCATCTTGCACACCACATTCGGCCAACCTTTCCCATGCATCTTCCACATTCGGCTGAACCTAAATAAAACAAATGAACCTCATTAATTTAACTCAATTCAGCTGAATTAATTTAAAACATAATATGAACATACTAATTAACATTAAGCCGAATTAAATATGTACTAAACAAGACAATTAATTCGGCTGAACATAGTTAATTCATGTAATATATTCAAACAAATTAAATGACATCTAGACACCTTTAATTCAACCAAATCAACATATTAAACACTTGTAATAAATTAAGACATATTTAAAAGTTGTAATGAAACTTATTTAAATGCTTATTTAAATGGTCTAAAATTCCAGCAGCAAATTAATTAGCTAGAACGAAATTCAGCTTCAAAGAAGTTGAATATGTTCAGCTCGTTTTTAAACTCCTTGCTATCATTTTCCTCAACCCGTTCCACCATTGCTAAAATAGCATCTTTGAATCGTCTAGCTCTAGCTCGCGTTATTGGACCAATGGGCAGCTTAATGGCTTCTTGTTCGTTCTCCATTTGGTTCGTAGGCAAGCTCACATCATGAATGAAGAATTAAAGCTATTGAGTGAAATAAGAAATTGGACACATGAAACGTATATGCATGAATCCATCTATTTTGTCATTGTTTAATAATTTGAGGAAAAGATTTAAGGCATTTGGTTGTATGATACTTTGATTGAATAGCATGACTTGACTTGTAGTTAGATTAATAATCTAAGTGATATATAGCATAGATCGGTAAGACTGTGATAGTTGATTTTGCAAAAGAATATTATTATAATAAGTAGATGTCAATCAGAGTGAGATAAAAAGGAGTCAAATTTTACTTTGAAGCGTTAATTGTAATGTGGACTTTTCTAGTTTCTATTTCGATATATCAAGTTAATTGTTTGCATTATATTGCTTACGACTTACTGAGTTGAAAACTCATTTGGTGTGCTTACTTGCCTCTTATTTAGATTTTCTTTTGATCCGTTGTATGCTTGGGACCATCATCGAAGTCATCACACCTGCCTGCAACGTTTTGGTACCCCTTTTTGTTAGTCTTAAGTATAACATTATGGCATGTATAGACTTTAAATTTGGAATTTCCATGCCATTATATTTATTTTTGTAATCATGGCCATGCGAATATGGCTGAAACTTTAATATTTCAAAAGTGGCTATGTTTGCTTTTATAATACAACTCTTTTGATTAAGTGAAACGATACTAAATGGGTGGCTAATTATTAAATTAAATAGGTCACTTAAAAAAATTTACTTAGAAGTTAGGCCTATGGGATGTATTTATTATTTATATGAATGAGCTAAATACTATGTGTATTTAAAATTAGTTATGCATTCGGCTATAATGGCAAACCACCAAATGAATAGTGATCCTCTTTTTATGATGCATATATATGAGTGCAAGTGATACGATCCACCTCGGAAGAGTCGAGTCGTATTAGTGTGCCCGATCATCAACAAGAAGTTACGTTGGGTTTAATTGAAAAGGTCGGATGAAGGAAGGAAGGATATTGGTTTTGGGTTCGGATTAGAATAGGTAAGAAGAATTTGAAAGTTCGGGTTTGGAGTCTGAATAGGTATGGATGAAGGAATTGGTTCAATTAGGTAAGGGGGAATTGAAGAAATGGAATAGTCGGTTTAGGTACAATTGGTAAATGGAGAAATGGGGTTGAACAAAAAGTGCAAACAAGAACCAATACTGATTTGGTATCGACCCGTTGTTTATAAGCTCTTTTAGTTCGGTTTGGAATTGGTAAATAAAAACCTCGACCCACTATCTAACAAGATAGGAACCTCGGTATGTTTGAACGCCACACTACGAGTAGTGATAAGTTCGGTTTCGACAAAGAACAACGGTTGACACACTAGATGCTAGGAAGCCAATCGAATCTTTGAACGAAATTTGAGAAAAAGTTTTGCCTAACAAATTCGGCAGCATAACATTAATAAAAGTCTCAAAAGTTCTTTACATGAAAAAAAAATAACAAGTATTTATAGGCCTAAAGTCTAGGTAGCCGAATGGCTTTTCATGCTTACAAATTAAGTAAAAGAAAATTCTAGAAAATTAATCCTTAATGTGCATGACTAGATTCTGCTATGGAACATGAATTGTGAATGCTTCGTGTTTAAGAAATGACAAGTGAATGAATGAAGCTCCAAGGGACACTTGCTAGGTTCGGCCTCCCTTGTTTAATGAAGCAATTAAGTGGCAACCTTTAGCCAAAAATCATGAATTAAATGGTGTAACTCCAAGGGCCAAAATAGGTGTGAATGCCGTAACCTGAAGAGTCCATAGGTGTGAACATGGTGAACCAAAAGGACTTGTTGTGTGAACACAATGTGAACGGAATGTAGAGGTTCATGGAGGAAGTCATTCGGCCAACCATCTCATGCATGTATTATGTCCCTTTGACCGAATAGTCACTTGTGTAGATGAAGAGGTAGCACAACATTCATGGCTCTTGGTCATTCATGAACCTTTGGAATTAATGTACCTTGCCATTCATGCATTCCACCGATTCATGCATCTTGAGTGTCCATGCACCTTAGCCGTCCATGCACCCTCCAAAAGACATGTTGCTTCAAGCTCCATACATCCATTGAGTTTCTACAAGAAAATGTGAACAGAATTAATTCAAGCTAATGTGAACACAAATGTAAACATTAAATTCGATTATGACAATTTAATTAATATCAATAAACACTTTTAAGACATATTTAATAAAACTAATGTGAACTAAATTTAATATGTGGTTTATTAATTAACTAATTAATGAACTTATTAAATAAAAATTTAATAGCAGTCAAATGAAGTCAAAGTAGTCTTCATGAGCTAGAATTCAACTCATGAGCTAAAACCGAGCTGGACTTGGACCCATGAGCTGGTAGTGAGCTGGACCCGAGCTGGGGAACTGGAAGTGAGCTGGTGGCGAGCTCGATGAGTTGAGCTGGACTTGCAGGTAGTTGCATGGTGAGTTCAAGGAACTGGAATTAGCTTTCTCGGAGCGTCCTAATGGCGTTTCCCTCCAAAGTTGAGCTACAAAAGCTGTGATGGACTTCTTAAACTTCTTGGCTCGAGCTCGAGTAACAGGACCTTGTGGTAACACCATAGAATCCTTGCTTGAACTAGCTGAACCATGGGGCACGATCACATTAGCAAGGCACGTTGTAAATCATATGTACGTATAGGTTGTGAAATTGTTTATACATGATAAATTAATACCTTGTGAATTCGGTTTTGTTTAACTGCAAAGATCGATAAGATGATTATTCACTATTATATTTTGTTCGACTGTTCACACATGAATTATTTTAGTAATACTCCATAACCCTTCTGGCGACAGATACGGGTTAGGGGTGTTACATTGGGGGGGCAAAAGATGGTAGAACAACACTTGGAGAATGGGAATAGATAATATGAATAACAAAAGAAAAAAAAGACTTCAATATTTCACAGTTTTTTTTGTATTTTTTTACTTCAAAAATAATGCTAATACAATAATGAACTTAAATACAACTTGATAAATTTTTTTTAATTCAAAATTTTTTTACAAACCTATTACGAACTTGATACGAACGTCAGCACTTCTCGATTTACAATCTCTGATACCAAATGATGTGATCCGGCTTGGGTGATTAAGTCAAATTCACAAAGGTTGCCCGATCATCTTCAAGAAGAGTCATTCTCGAGAATGGACTAGTTGTTGGAATTGGCTTAGTAGGCTTAATTGTAACAAAATGGGGTTCAAAATGGGCAAATTTTATGATGGTAGGGTCAGCTAGGGAGAAACAAAGATAGGTGATATGGGGATCGCTCGGTTGGGAATAACAAGTAAATAAAGAAAGAAAATGGAGATGTAAAACGAACTTAAACATCAAGAGCAATTCAACACTAAAGTGTGTCACCCTGGTTCCTATATTATTTAAGGTGATGGATGGAATAGCTGGATAGGAGAACGCCACACCAATACGGTGATAAGTTTTAAAACAAGCTCAGTAGACACCACTAGCACAACTAGATAAGTCTTCGAAACTTGTACGAGATATAAGAGGAAGTAAACCTCACAGAAAAAATATTTCATTAATCAAAATGTTAAAAGTTCTTTTCAAATGAAAAACATTAGAAACCTAGGTTAGCCTAGGCACATTTTGAGCTTAATGGCTAAGTAATTCAACTTTAAATGAGTTGGAAAACTCTAGAATAAAACCATACGAATTCTATGTCTTTGTTTAGCCATTGGGACACCATTAGACAGCTTTTAGATGAAGTTGGTTCAGTTGGAATGTATTTGAAGCAATTGGAAGCTGATTGGGCTTTGTCCACATTTGGCCAAAGGTGTGGGAATCCTTTAATGAGCTACCTTGATCAGCTAGAGAGACTTGAAACTTTATTGTGTAGCTAGGGTATTGTAAAAGGCATTATGAATGTGAAAATGAACTTGAATCATCACTTAAGTGTGAACACTCAAAATCGAATAGTCCTTCATGTGTGAAAGAATGTTCAGTAAATGTAAAAATAATTAAGTTGTTTGGGGAGCCAATCTGCCAGCTTGGGGCACACAAAGGGGTGGTTGTTCTTTGGCTGAATAGATGCTTGGGAGAAGCCAACCATAAGCACACCAAATCCTTTAATGTCGTCCATGCACCTGCTGCACAAATCAAATGAACTCATTAAATTTGAGACATAATAAATTCGACTACACTAGGACACATTAAACCTGTACATTAATTCATCCCAAAAGACGCATTTAAATCATGCAATAAGCTAAGACAAATTGAAAACATGCTAGAACTAAGACATATTAAATTCAGCTGCACTAATTAACAAGAGATAAATTTGTCCAAAATTAGACAACTTAAATAGTTAATTAGACACATTAATTTGCTGTAGCATGACACATTAAATTCATGTTCTAATTTGGTACAAATTAAATACTTTAATATTTATTTGAGCTAAAAATAATATGAAATTTATTTAATTAATTAAATGCAAAGCTGGAAAAATAAAAAGGAGCTCAATTGAGCTGGAACGAGCTGGCCTAAATTCATGGAGCTAGAATTAATCTAAAATCGATTTGCAGTATGCTACAAGGACACTTTTTGAACTGGTCCAAGGTCGTTCTATTTCACAAGCCAACACATCGCCCAACACTTGGTTGACTAAGGCTAAAATGGCCTTCCTGAATTGCTTAGCTCTAGTGTAATAGCCCGATTTAGACCCTAATCGAAACGATGGTTTTGGGACCATGAATTCGAGTCAGAAAAATATTTTAAAAATATTTTAAAAATATTTTATGTGTTTATTTTGTGTGAATTTATATCTGTGAAATTTTTGTGATTTAATTTTGTCGTTTGAGTGTCCGATTAAATAAAAGGACTTAATTGCGTAAAATGAAAAATAGGTGGTTATTTCTAAAAGGGGCTGCATTGCACTTGGCTTTTTAAATGGAAGCCTTTATGTTGCAATTAGCCCATTATTAAGTAAAATGGAAAATAATGGCCATAATATAATGGTTTTATAATTTAATAAATAAGGTTAAATAAGTAATTAAATAAAATGTCATTATAGGTTATAATATATTAAATTATAATAAGCTTTCATATTATCTTTCTTTTGGTCGAAACTTAAACAAGAAAGAAAAAGAAAAAAAAAGCTAGGTTTCGGTTGATTCTAAGCTCAATCAAGGTAAGGGTTCAGCTCGGTTTTTGATAATTTTTTATGTTTTTAAGATCGTTGCTTCGAGTACTACAAAACCCATGCTTGAATTTTTTATTTTGGTGAATATTTTGAGTTGTGCCATTGTTGAGAGCTTGTGATTTCTATTTTTTGATGATGAAATATGGAATATATGTTTTAGCTTAACATGTTTTGTATTGGAGTTTTTGATGGTTTTGAGTAATTACGACTAAATTACATAAATAATAATTTGAGGGACTAAAATGTGAAATAAATGGAATATATGGACTTGTATAAGCATGGGTAAAATTCGGCCCAACATGGGTATAGGGAAATTATGCATATTTTGTGTTTTGTGCAATAGGGACTAAATTATAAAAATTATAAATGTCAGGGGTCAAATGGTAATTTGCCCATTTATGTGTTCTTGGATTAAATTGAATGAAAATATGTTTGAATGAGCTTAATTTGAATATGTTTAGATCAAGAACTAAAGAAATCGGATTTGGATCGGGGAAAAACGAAAGTTGTAGACTAGCTCCCTGTTCCATTTTACACCGTCTGAGGTAAGTTTATAAGCAAATAGACATGTTTAATTGTATTTAAATGTTCATATTATATGCTGGTATTAAATGTGTGAATATATATAAGCTATGGCCGAATATGATTAAGCTTGGCTATTATACCTCTAGATGGGTTTCGACCGAGTTACGATGTCTGAAAGCCCCATATGAACCTTAGGAATAGTTAGGATACATATGTCATGACATAGGATTCCGATATATATGTACGAGTAAGACCATGGCATCGATATATGATTCCGATATGTGTTTACGAGTAAGACCCTGCCTGGGACAGTGGCATCGATACGTGACTACATGTAAGACCACATCTGGGACGTTGGTATTGTACGACTTGTGTTGATAGAGGAATGCGCGCGGACCAAGATCGAGTTGCCAAGTCACGAGAAACTCCTACGAAAGATCCTAGACGAACAGATCTGAAATCAAAAACAAAGATTAAGATTAAACCGAATCAGATTTGAATTTAAAATTCCCAAATTCAATTAAAAGAGCAGCAAGAAGAAAAGAAATAGAATCGATGAATCAAACGAAATTGAGAAGAAAGAAAAGATGCGAATCTGCCAAGGAATTGATTCGGCCAAGAATGCCCAATTTCCAGCAATCAATTGATTCCCAAATTGAAAGAAATCCAATCGGCCAAACCCTAGGAATTGGGGATTTTTGGGTTCGAATGGGTGCTGCCAATAGGAGAACAACTTAAACGATGAGATCTTGAGTTTAATCAATGCTGGAAAACAAACAAGAACAGCAAAATATTAGATGAGAAATCGGCACAAGTATAAGCAAAGAAAAGTAAAGAAAGAAATTGAAAACAGCAAGAATTAAAGGATAAGTCCTAAAGATCCTTGAAATCCCGAAAGATTTCACAAATCTCTTGAAACGGCTCTAATCTCCCCTCCAAAGAATATCGATGGCAAGAAGAAGGTTGAAGATGGCTCCCACAATCAAAAGATTGTTAAAACAACTTCTAAAGAAAACTCAAGAGAGAATTCTTAGAGAAAACCCCAAAGAAAATTCTGCACTCAACAAATCTAAAATTTGATAGAAAAATAATAATAAGATGTTTTTACAAAGGGTGGCTGGCCAATGCTTATATAGGCCTCCAACAAATCCTAATCTCACAAGTAACTAATAAAAAATTAAACCTAATTAATAAAATAACAAGGTAAATTCGGCCATGCACTTATATGGGCTGTTTTGGGCCGAATTTTACATGTAATGCTCCTAAAGATTAAAAAATTAAATTAAACAAGTAAGATGTTTACAAATTGGGCCCTTTGACATTTTGGCCTGATTTTCAACTAAGTATGAAGAAATTTCTTGATTGGGCTGGATTTTGGTTATTGGGCCTCGCCTTTAAGAATTTGGGCTTGTGATCCATCTCCTACCGAAATTTGGTCGTTGACGCTCGTAATGGAGATCCAACGCGCTTTGGCTACAAGATTCGGTTTCTTGGACCAAGATTTCCAAGATTTGAAATCTTGATTCTTGAAATTGCTCCGAACAGCAAAATTGGGCCAAGATTCGATTTCTTGATTTTCTTGAAAACAAGAAAGTGAATCTTGATTTTCTTGATTTGAGCCCATCACCTACTTAAGCTTGGGTTGGGCCTTTGTGACTCGTATCATTCCCCCCTTCCTCAAAAAGATTCGTCCTCGAATCTAAAAAATCAAATGAACTCGACTTTCCTCGATCGAACGGGACTAATGGCAATTGAGTCCAATGAAAAGAATAGCCATGAAATAGTAAATAGCAATGCAAACAAGCTTGGAGTCCAATTATAAGCATAATAGAACAGGTATAACGCATGTGAATGGACAGATTCAGATTACCATGCCTTAATCGACGGTCTATAGATTCACTCGCACATGCATTATCAAAAACAAGAATATTTTTATCAACCATCAAAATAGATTTATCATCAATAAATAAAATAGGACAGTCAAGCACTTTCGATCTAAGTGTTCATCAACACGATCTTTGTCGCTATCCGAGGAGTACAAAAGTGTTTCAAAGGTTTCAAGCATCTTACCTTGATAAGCAAAAGAATAAGGGTCGATTTTACCTTTTTCATTTAAAACAAACCTTCATTCATCGGGGGCATAATGTAGTCGAATCTCCGTTGTTGAGTTAACCTTTGTCAAATGGAACTCAAACTTCATGTACAACCACATAATATGTTTAAGGCATGAATATAAATTGAAAACAAATTTGGAAAATTTTCCAAATTTCATTACCTTATTCTCCAAAACAGATTTGGACAAATTCGAGGGTTTTACACAAGGTAAATCAAGAGAATAACAAATCACGCTTCTTTTCGTAATGACTTTATCAACCACAATCGAAGAGTAACAATTAATCGGATCAAAATAAGGGAATCTTTTAAGAACTAAGTCACCAAAAGTTTTATCAATAATTTTCAAATCTGCACTGGACTCGGTTTCTAAAATTTCCTTACCTCGCTTACCTTCGGGATCATGGAGTGTGATTTCATCTTTGCCTAAGTTGATCGTATGAAAGCGTCTTTCATTTGAGAGGTATTGAAGTTGAAAGTTATCTTTCGATCTTTCGGGAACCTGAAAAGTAGCAACACAAGAAAAATTCATATCTTGGTTAGTGGAAACATTCCTCACTACCCTTTCCACGTCTTTTTCTTTTGTTTCTTTTTCTAATTCATTTTCTCTTCTTTCTTCAATTTCTTTTTCACTCTCAATCTCTTTTTGCTCTTTTTCATTCTCTTTTTCTTTTCCTCACTTTTTTTAACAGAATTTTTCAGTTTGATTTGGTCCTCATGGACTTGTTTCGGAGTGAGCGGCACTAAGGTGAGTTTCTTTCCTTGATGCTTGAAAGAATACCTATTGGTACGACCATCGTGAGTGACTTTTCGATCCAGTTGCCATGGTTCTCCTAGCAGCAAATGGCAGGCTTGAATAGGCATTACGTCGCACACAACTTCGTCTTGATACTTACCGATAGAAAAGGCAATGCGCACTTGTTGAGTGACCCTAAATTGGCCTTTGTTGCTAAGCCCTTGTAGTTGATAAGGTTGTGGATGCTTGGTAGTGGTTAAGCAAAGCTTTTCCACCATCGTCGTGCTGGCTATGTTCGAGCAACTTTCACCATCAATAATAACTCTACAAAGCCTACCTTGTACATGGCAGCGAGTATGAAAGAGATGTTCTCGTTGCTGCTCGCTCTTTGGTTTTGCCAAAGATGATTGTCCACGATCATGAAAATCATCATCCATTCTAGTGACACGTCGAGGGCCGCGCCTCTGGGGTTGGTTATCCCTATCTTCTTTGATTGGATCTTGATATTGAGGTTCTTGATTCAATCGCACCTCATTGATGGTAGCAGTCAAAGCTCGAAGAGCAACAGCCTGTTCATCCAACTGTTGTTGGAATTTTTTAAATATGTCACTATTATTATCACCTGTAGACATTTTTTTTAAAACCTGCAAAACACTCAACACTCAAAAATAAAAGTTATCAAACCTCACCGTTAATCACTCAAAAAGAAAAAATCAAATTCTCAATGAGGTCGAATTCAATCTTGTGAGTTCTTTACCAGAGTTTATATCAACCAATTAGAGAGTGTGAACCAAACTACCAAAGAATCCTAATTTGCACTAGGATGCCAAAAACTGACGAGACACCAATTGATTCGTGTTGCACCGAGGAAGAAGTTGTGCACACGTTTAAATCCTACTAACACAAGAAACAATAAGGTGTTAGATAACGTAAAGGAAGAATAAAGGTAAACAAATGAAAACCTACAGCTAAGAATCAATAAAAATTGCTGAAAACAGAAAACCCGAAAAACTGCGGAGTAACTTGACAACTTCGTTCGAGGTGTTCCCGATCTCTAAAAATCACGAAACTAAATCTGGAATGTCCTTAAATATTTAGTTTTTGATCTTGAAATTTTGGGCACCAAATTCAACCCTCTGAATCTTTTTTTAAATTTTTATTGAATTTCGTATTTTTTTATTTTTTTTGACTTTTTTGACTGATTTTTTTGCGGGAATAATTTTTTTATATTCAATCACAGTGCCAAAAACATGTATGTAAAATTTCAGATCAATTGGACAACGTTTACCCACTCAAATGAATTTTTTTTGAACAATTTTTCTGGGTAAAACTGCTGTTTGTGCTTTAAAAAAATAGAGATCAGTTTAGAAATCAACCAAGAACACCCAAAACGCCCAAAATCTGATACCAAATGATATAGGGTTGCACGCGGACCAAGATCGAGTTGCCAAGTCATGAGAAACTCCTACGAAAGATCCTAGACGAACAGATTTGGAATCAAAAACAAAGATTAAGATTAAACCGAATCAGATTTGAATTTAAAATTCCCAAATTCAATTAAAAGAGCAGCAAGAAGAAAAGAAATAGAATCGATGAATCAAACGAAATTGAGAAGAAAGAAAAGATGCGAATCTGCCAAGGAATTGATTCGGCCAAGAATGCCCAATTTCCAGCAATCAATTGATTCCCAAATTGAAAGAAATCCAATCGGCCAAACCCTAGGAATTGGGGATTTTTGGGTTCGAATGGGTGCTGCCAATAGGAGAACAACTTAAACGATGAGATCTTAAGTTTAATCAATGCTGGAAAACAAACAAGAACAACAAAATATTAGATGAGAAATCGGCACAAGTATAAGCAAAGAAAAGTAAAGAAAGAAATCGAAAACAGCAAGAATTAAAGGATAAGTCCTAAAGATCCTTGAAATCCCGAAAGATTTCACAAATCTCTTCAAACGGCTCTAATCTCCCCTCCAAAGAATATCGATGGCAAGAAGAAGGTTGAAGATGGCTCCCACAATCAAAAGATTGTTAAAACAACTTCTAAAGAAAACTCAAGAGAGAATTCTTGGAGAAAACCCGAAAGAAAATTCTGCACTCAACAAATCTAAAATTTGATAGAAAAATAATAATAAGATGTTTTTACAAAGGGTGGCTGGCCAATGCTTATATAGGCCTCCAACAAATCCTAATCTCACAAGTAACTAATAAAAAATTAAACCTAATTAATAAAATAACATGGTAAATTCGGCCATGCACTTATATGGGCTGTTTTGGGCCGAATTTTACATGTAATGCTCGTAAAGATTAAAAAATTAAATTAAACAAGTAAGATGTTTACAAATTGGGCCCTTTGACATTTTGGCCTGATTTTCAACTAAGTATGAAGAAATTTCTTGATTGGGCTGGATTTTGGTTATTGGGCCTCGCCTTTAAGAATTTGGGCTTGTGATCCATCTCCTACCGAAATTGGGTCGTTGACGCTCGTAATGGAGATCCAACGCGCTTTGGCTGCAAGATTCGGCTTCTTGGACCAAGATTTCCAAGATTTGAAATCTTGATTCATGAAATTGCTCCGAACAGTAAAATTGGGCCAAGATTTGATTTCTTGATTTTCTTGATTTGAGCCCATCACCTTCTTAAGCTTGGGTTGGGCCTTTGTGACTCGTATCATGTGTGTTTATCCGAGTGTCCTACCAAATCCAAATGGTTTATCGGGCTACGATAAGGTGTGAACGTACATGTTGAATAAGCTAAATGACCAGGTATGGAATAGGTTATTATCACTTGTGATATGATAAGTAAGCACTTAATGTTTGATACAAATGACTTATGAGGTAAATATAGAATGTGTATAATTATAAAAGTGTGTTCGATCTTGATAGATATATTGTGATTGTCTTCAAAATGATATGTGATATGTGTATAGATGTAACCATGTGTATTCGGCCATTTAGGTAATGTGTACATGATGATATATTATGATGCTTGAGTTGTGTTTATGAGTATAAGTATATTTGATTATTCTTATGATATATTGGCCTTGTAAGTGTAATGTGAATTACTTAATTGGTTATATGAGCATTCGGCCAAGGTGGGAATTTTGTATAAAAATAAAAATATCATTTATGAAATTTGCAGGTTGAGACTAAGTATATTTATGCTAGTATAATTCGGTTTAGTTTAAAATGAATTGGTTATATCACTAGATTGTTTATTTGCTTATGGCTTACTAAGCTATAATAGCTTACTATGTGCATATTTGTTTCTGTTTTATAGATTTTGGATTCAAGCTACAAGCTCGGGGATCATCAGCAAAGTCTATCACACTATCGACCGCTTTTGGTATTTATTAAGTTGCATTTTGGAACTATGGCATGTATAGGCTGGATTATATTTTGAAAATGCTGAATGTTAGTTATGTGTATAAGTATTGCGAAAATGGCTAAAATTTTATTATTATTTTTTAAATTGGTCATGTTAAGTTCAGTTTACGTTCACCTTGGGTTTTATGGTTACATGCCATGTATGAATAATGTTTGTGTTAGATATAACGTGTTCTGAAAATGGTTTACTTGTCATGTTTAAGTTCAGTTTTATATGCTTTTAGTTAAATGTTTGTTGAGCCTTTTCATTGATAAATATTGTATATGCTTGATGGATAAATTTTGGTCGAATGTTTGGTATATATTTTATATTAAATGTGATCTTTATTTTAGGTAAGTTTCATATAATATATATGGGCATCATTAGTAGGTTTGGCAATGGTATAATGTATTGAAAACATCTATAACTGCATGAGGTAGATTCAGTGTCTACTAGTGGACTACATTAAAGTTATGTTTGATGCTTGATTTACTTATTTTGATAAATAGACCTAGTGGAATTTGGATTTGCATAAGAAACTTTGTTTAGTTTTTTTTAAAGGTTATCTTGTATTAGTATACAGTTATAATCTATTAGTAGAGTTCTTACATGTCTTATTAGGTATATATATATATAGGCGCTTATATTTGGTTAATGTGTATATGTGCATGGTTGTATAGATTTGTTAGTTATTGGTACATTTATGAATGTGTAAAAATGACTTGTATTGGTACATGAGTCCATATGATAATGTCGCATAAATTAACAATGAGGTTGGTAATGACATTTGTTTTAATTGATGTAAAATTTGTGCATACGCTTGACTTTTATAAAACAAGTCTAATATTCAATAATGAAGTTATGGATGTGTTCCATGTTTTGTATATGGATAAAATGTTTAAAATATGTATATATATACATTTTGGGTTATACATTATTTATGCTGCATTGTGCATGTTAAAATTTTTAAGATTTGATATTTGATTTAGTTATAAGCATATATGTGATCTAGATCTCAAATTGCAATTTATAATGAATATTTTTATGAACAATAGTATGATCGGTAATGCCTCATAACCCTAATTCAGTGACGGATACGACCTAGGGGTGTTACATTTTAATAGTATCAGAGCTATGGTTTAGTCAGTTCGAGGACTAACGTAGTGTGTGTGAGTCTAGTTATACATGCCATATTATATACTGCGATAGTGTGATGACTTCTGACATTTGAAAATGTGTTTCCATATAGTAAATGGATCCCGACAAAGCTGTAGCTGATGATGTCGAGAGTGTAGCGCCTGCTCCTACACAAGGGACAGTGCCGGTTGATTCTCAACCGATTTCGAGTAACCAGGAGGGAGAGGCTAGACAAGCCTTTTACCAAATGATGAATGACTGGTTTACTCAGTACATCCAAACTATCCCGACTACACAACAACCTCCACCCCTGACTAATCCATCTTCGATGCCTACTGTACCATAAGTAAGTGATCTGTTGAGATTGTATAAGCCACCTGTTGATAAAATCAGAAAACATGGGGCAGAAGAGTTTAAAGCTACTGATGATGATGACGCTGAGCGGGCTGAGTTATGGCTTGATGATACTATCTGTGTGTTTGATGAGCTATCCTGTACTCTAGATGAATGTTTGAAGTGTGCCATATCTTTGATTCGAGACACAGCATATCAATTGTGGAATACCCTAGTATCAGTGGTTTCGAGAGAGTGAGTGACCTGAGAATTCTTCCAGACTGAGTTCCGTAAGAAGTATATCAGTTAGAGATTTATTGATCAGAAACAAAATGAATTTCTGGAGCTGAAACAGGGTCGAATGACCGTGATAGAATATGAGCAAAAATTTGTGACACTCAGTCAGTATGCCCGAGTGTGTGTTTCCACCGAAGCCATAATGTGTAAAAGATTCGAAGATGGGCTGAACGAAGACATTAAATTGTTAGTTGGCATACTTGAGATAAAAGAGTTCGTGGTGCTGGTTAAGCGAGCCTGCAAAGCTGATACGGAATGCGCGCGGACCAAGATCGAGTTGCCAAGTCACGAGAAACTCCTACGAAAGCTCTAAACGAACAGATCTAAAATCAAACAAAGAACAAGATTAAATCTGGAAAATTAAAATCTGGAATAAGAACCCTAAAAATCAGCAAGATCTAATCAAGGAACGAAACACTTATGAAAGAGGTTTCTTGAAACCAAGAACACGAAATTGATTCCCAAGAATGAACTCCCACAAGTCGAATCTGCCAAGAACACCAAAACAGTAAGTAGATTGAAACAATCAGATTTTTTAATTGGAAGATTAGGGATTTGGGCGGCAAAAAAAGAAAGAAAGAAATAGGTGAAATTGAACAGTTCAAGAAGGGAATTTAAGTTGCGATTCGGTCCAATTGAACACCCAATATGAATTGCCCAAATTTCAGCAGCCGAATTTCACCCAACAAGAAGAAATAGAAAACGGCAAGAACCCTAAATTTTGGGGAATTTTGAGTCGATTATATGTGGCCAATAAAAGAACCGATTAAATGAAGAGTTCTTGGAGTTTGAATCAAGGCTGAAACACAAACAAGAACAGCAAAATATTAGATGATGAATCGGCACAAGTAGGAATAAAGAAACAAATCGAAACAGCAAGAAATAAAGAAAAGTCCTAAGAACCCTTGAATTCCCGAAAGAATTCACAAATTCCTTCAAACGGCTCTAATCTCCCCTCCAAAGAATATCGATGGCAAGAAGAAGGTTGAAGATGGCTCCCACAATCAAAAGATTGTTAAAACAACTTCTAAAGAAAACTCAAGAGAGAATTCTTGGAGAAAACCCCAAAGAAAATTCTGCACTCAACAAATCTGAAATTTGATAGAAAAAAAATAATAATCAGATGTTTACAAAGGGTGGCTGGCCAATGCTTATATAGGCCTCCAACAAATCCTAATCTAATTAGAAAACTTAAAAAATTTAAACTTAATTAAAAAAAACAAAGGAAAATTCGGCCATGCATCCTATTGGGCTGTTTTGGGCTGAATTTAACATGTGATATTCCTAAAACTTAAAAATTAACTTAAACAACTAAAATGTTTACAAATTGGGCCCTTTGACATTTTGGCCAGATTTTCAACTAAATATGTATGGATTTCTTGATTGGGCTGAGAATTTGCTTATTGGGCCTCGCCTTTAAGAATTTGGGCTTGTGATCCATCTCCTACTGAAATTGGGTCGTTAACACTCGTAATGGAGATCCAACGCGCTTTGGCTGCAAGATTCGGTTTCTTGGACCAAGATTTCCAAGATTTGAAATCTTGATTCTTGAAATTGCTTTGAACAGTAAAATTGGGCCAAGATTCGATTTCTTGATTTTCTTGAAAACAAGAAAGTGAATCTTGATTTTCTTGATTTGAGCCCATCACCTTCTTAAGCTTGGGTTGTGATATGACCTCGGTTTAGTAGTTGAACCCGAGTCGTTTAGTTCCCGATCGTAAACGAAGAAGTATATTAGACAAGAAGAAGATAGAATATATTTGTGTATAAAGAAGTAAGATAAGTTCGTGCAAGGTTGAATGTGGATTTAGTTTAGGTCGAAATGGCATGAATAGAATGGAAGAGTTCGGTTTCGGATAACTAAGAAAGGGTATTTGGTTTTGGTACGTTTTGGTATTTGGGATTTGGTACGAAATGGTAATGGTTCAAAAAGGTCAAGAGTGAACCAACACTAAAGAAAAGTGTCGACCCGAAACTTATAGGACCAAATTGAGTTGGAAATGGTTGATAAGGACCTTGACCCGATACTTAGTAAAGTATGAACCAAAGGTATCAAAGGTGAACGCCACACTCGGGTTTAGGGAGTGATAAGTTCGGAAAAGACTCGGAAAGACGCTGATACGAGCTCGTTTCGGATGTAAAGACGAGTCGTAATCTTTCCCAATCGAAATTAGGTAGTATCGGAATTGAATCAAATTCAAGTCTTGGTGTTTGAAGTTGGATGGCTTTAGGAACAAAGGAGTTTAATGGGTTGTTGTTTGCTGGGTAATTCGATGAATAAGATCGAACCCTTATTATCAAATAAGGACCCGGGCTTAAGGTTTCAAAGAAAGAAATGGAAATAGGATAAAAACCGAGACCCTCTATTTAGCAAAATAGGAACCTACGGTATGAAGAACGCCACACCAATGGGTGATAAGTTCGAACAAAGTCAGATTGACGCCACTCGTTGAAGATAAGTCAATTTGAGCTTTGGAGAATAAAGAGAGTGAATTTCTCACTAAAATTATATTTCATTCAGAAATTTGGCAAAAAGTCCTTTTACAAGAAATTCAACAACTATTTATAGCCTTTCTACTAGTAGCCGAATGGACAAATTCAAGACTTAGTTTCTAAGTAAACAATGAACTAAAATTCAGCATGAATGCAAAATTATTAGCCCATGTAGATTCGGCTGAATGAGAGCTCCAATGGTCATCTTCTAGATGGGAAAATGCACCTTGAACATCTTGGATGTGCATGAATAGGCTAGGTTCGATCAATGATCATAATGGGGTCATTCATGAAGCAACTATTGCTGAAAAATTACCATCATTAATTAGCAACTTGAACAGTCATTTGGAAGTGTGAATGGACGGTTTTGAATGACCATAAGGTGTGAACATCATGAACCGAATAGCCACAATGTACCCAGCAATGTGAAGGAAATAAATGGCAGCTTTGGAGAATGGAAAATCATCTCTTTTGGCCGAATGGTCACTTAGAGAACTTCAACAATCAGCACACCATCTTTAATATAGTCCATGCATGTATCATTTGGTGCATTGAACCCAACATGCATGCATCTTCACATCCATTGAATCTTCATGCATGAATCTGCCCAATGAATCTTCAAATTCGGCTGTACCTAAAAACACACATGAACTTAATTAATTTCAATCAAATTAAGCTGAACTAAGTAAATACATAATGTGAACATCCTAATTTAACATTGAAACAACTTAAATATTAATAAAGCATGACACAAATTCGGTTGAACAGATTTAAAACATGTAATAATTTAGACAAACTAAATGAAATCAAGACATCTTTAATGTAACTAAATTAAGACATATTAAACACTTATATTAAATAAAAACATATTAATAAGCTGTAATAAGACTTAATTAAATGCTTATTTAATTGGTTTAAAATCCAGCAGCAATTTAATTAGCTAGAACGAATTTCAACTTCAAAGAAGTTGAAAATATTCATCTCGTCTTTAAGCTCTTTGCTTTCATTTTCCTCAATCCGTTCCACCAATGCTAAAATAGCATCTTTAAATCGTTTAGCTCTAGCTCGCGTTATCGGACCAATGGGCAGCTTAATAGGTTCTTGTTCGTTCTCCATTTGGTTCGTAGGCAAGCTCACATCAGACGCCACTAAAAAGCTTAGATAAGTCTTACGGGTCTCAAACGAAATTTGAGAGAAAATGCCTCACAAATTTGGCAGCAATTTGCTAATTAAAATGTCAAAAGTCCCTTACAAAGTGAAAATTCAGCTATTTATAATAATCACCTAAGCTAGCCGAATGGTCACTTACATTACTTAAAATTTAAGCAAATGAATCACTTAAATGGACTAATTAGATTCGGCTGAACTTGGAGCTCCAATAGTCACCTTCTAGATGGATAATTGAACTTGGAACTTGAGTGAATAAATGGCAGCAGCTACATTCGGTTGATGTGCTTAAAAGAGCTCATTTAATTGGCAACCATTGCTGAAAAATTACCAGCAATTAAGGAGATGCTGAATAGTCACTTTGAGTGTGAAAACCAAGTTTTGAAGAGTCCTTGAATATGAACACCTTGAACCGAACAGCCATGATGTATCCAGCAATGTGTAAGCAATAAATTCAGCTGAATGGTCACCTAGAAAACTTCAATCAGCAGCCAACTTCATTTTCCCATTCATGCATGTGCCGTCCCCTTCATGTACCTCCTTTTAATACCTTTCATGCACCAAGGACGTTCATGGGTAATGTACCTGCAGCAACATTCATCAATTCAATCAAATACATGTTTAGACACATTAAATTAACACTAAAATTCTGCACATTAAATTCGGCAGCCTTAGGACATAATTAAAACAAATAATAAAGTTGACACATTAAAAACATGCATAAAAACATATTTATAGGCTGTAGGAATTAATATGACTTAATAACATGTAAGAAGAAGAAAAAAAAACATATTTAACATGCTTATTTAAATTCGTCCAGATTTAAGACCAATTAAACAACAAAAATTAATTAAGCTGTAATAAACTAATTAAATGATGCAAATAATTAGTTCAGCTATTATAATAAAGGTCTTAAAGATATGGAGCTGAAATTGAGCTGGTTCGAGCTCATTGAACTTGAAGGAGCTGGAAATGAGCTAAATGAAGCTCCACAAAAAAATAATTGAGCTACGTCCAGCTTGCAAACACGACGAGCCTCGCTTGTAGGCTGATGCAATGGCCGTTCCCAAGGGCGGGTGGTATCAGGTTGGGCCTTTGTGACTCGTATCAAAAGCTGAAGATCTCGGGAAAGGGAAAAGAAGAGCTGACTTTGAAGCTAGAGATGCACATAAAAGAATATCTAGTAAGTCATTCCAGTCGACATCAAAGAAGTTTTGAGATGATTTCAGTCATTCTAGAGCCACTTCGGGTTACTCCAGACGAGATCAAAATAGACCACTTGTGAGCTTGAGAGCTACCTAGGTAGCCAGTATGGGTAATGTCAGATCAAATCAACCCGAGTGTAAACATTGTGGTAAATGACATCCCGGTAGCTATAGATTACATGATCATGCCCGTTTTAAATGTGGATCAACAGATCATTAAATTTAAGATTGCCCAGGGTTAGCTGACGAAAATCCAGTGTAGAATATGAGATCGGGTAATACTGCGACTCAAGGTAGACCACCTAGAAATGCGGGTAATGAAAGTGGCAGTCAGAGAGGAAATAAAGATACAACAATCAGATCTGAGGCTCGTGTACCTGCCAGAGCCTATGCTATTCGAGCGCGAGAGGAGGCTTCATCCCCAGATGTCATTACCGGTACATTCACTCTTTATGATGCTAACGTAATTGCATTGATTGATCCTGGTTCTACGCATTCTTATGTGTGTGAGACATTAGTATTCAGCAAGACTCTGCCTGTTGAGTCTACTGAGTTTGTGATTAGAGTGACAAACCCCTTGGGTCGGTGTGTTATGGTTGACAAAGTGTGTAAGAATTGTCCCTTGATGGTTCGAGATTTGTGCTTTCCGGCTGATTTGATGTTGCTACCATTTGATGAGTTTGACATAATTCTGGGTATGGACAGGTTGACATTACATGATACTGTTGTGAATTGCAAGAGAAAGACCATTGATCTACAGAGTCAGAATGATGAGGTTATTCGAATTGAATCTAGTGATTTGTATGGTTTACCAGCAGTAATTTCTTCGTTGCTAGCTCAGAAATATGTGAGAAAAGGGTGTGAAGCTTATTTTGCCTATGTGCTTGATAGTAAAATGGTTGAGAGAAACATTGAATCAGTACCTGTTGTATGTGAGTATCCAGATGTATTTCTTGAAGAATTACCGGGTTTGCCACCTATTCAGGAAGTAAAGTTTGGTATTGAGTTAATGCCTGGGACGACTCTGATATCCATAGCTCTGTACAGAATGGCACCTACCGAATTAAAAGAATTGAAAGCTCAATTGCAAGAATTGACAGATAGAGGTTTCGCGCAACCGAGTTTCTCTCTGTGGGGTGCGCCTATGTTGTTTGTGAAAAAGAAAGACGGAACTATGAGAATGTGCATCGATTATAGACAGCTTAATAAGGTGGCTATAATAAATATATGTTGCCACGGACTGATGATCTGTTTGATCAACTAAAAGGGCCTATAGTGTTTTCGAAGATAGATTTGAGATCAGGCTACTATCAGTTGCGAGTTAAAGATTCAGACGTACCAAAGATTGCTTTTTGCACTAGGTATGGACACTATGAGTTTATAGTTATGCCATTTGGACTCACTAATGCACCTACAGTTTCCATGGATTTGATGAATCGGATCTTCAGACCGTATCTGGACCAGTTTGTAGTTGTGTTTATAGATGACATTTTGATATACTCTCGTGATGAAGCTGAACATGCTAAACATTTGAGACTTGTGTTATAGACTTTGTGAGATAAGCAGTTATATGCGAAATTCAGTAAATGTTAGTTCTGGTTAAGTGAAGTCAGTTTTCTGGGTCATGTGGTATCAGCATCGGGTATCCAGGTTGATCCGAGCAAAATTTTAGCTATACTCAATTGGAAACCTCTGAGGAATGTTTCTGAAGTCTGAAGTTTTCTAGGACTTGCTGGTTATTATAGACAGTTCATAAAAGGTTTCTCTATGATTGCAGCTCCGATGACGAAGCTATTGCAGAAAGATGTTAAGTTTGAGTGGTCAGAGAAGTGCCAGAAAAGTTTTGATCAGTTGAAAACCCTTTTGACCGAAGCTTTAGTACTAGTTTAGCCAGAATCGGGTAAAGAATTTGTTATTTATAGTGATGCATCTTTAAATGGTTTGAGCTGTGTTTTGATGTAGGAAGGTAAAGTTATAGCCTACGCCTCGAGACAGTTGAAGCCACATGAAAGAAACTATCTGACACACGACTTAGAATTGGCAACTATTGTGTTTGCATCAAAAATATGGCGCCACTATTTGTTCGATGAGAAATGTCATGTTTATTTTGATAACAAAAACCTGAAATACTTGTTGACTCAGAAAGACCTGAATTTGAGACAATGCCGATGGTTAGAACTGTTAAAAGACTATGAGCTTATGATTGACTATCACCCAGGAATGGCTAATGTTGTTGCTGATGCTTTAAGCCGAAAATCACTGTTTGCTTTGCGTGCAATGAATGCGCATATGGCCATGTTTGACGATGGTTCGATAGTAGCTGAATTGAAAGCTAGGTCGTTATTTGTTCAAAAAATATGTGATGCGCGGAAGGTTGATAATGGGTTATTGGCAAAATGAGCTCAGTGTGAGACAGATACTGATTCAGAATTCAAGGTTGGTGCTGATGACTGTTTGAGATTTAGAAACTGAATGTGCGTTCTAAGGAATTCAGAATTGGTTCAAATGATTTTGAATAAAGCTCACAGTAGTCGGTTGTCTATTCACCCAGGTAGTACAAAGATGTATAATGATCTGAAACAACTTTACTAGTGGCATGGTATGAAACGAGATATTTCTGACTTTGTTGCAAGATGTTTAGTGTTTCAACAAGTAAAAGCTGAACATTAGGTGCCTTCAGGATTACTTCAGCCGATTATGATACTTGAGTGGAAGTGGGACAGAGTCACAATGGATTTTGTATCTGGTTTATCGTTGACACTGAGCAAGAAAGATGCAATCTGGGTTGTTGTAGATAGATTGACTAAATCGGCTCATTTCGTTCCGATACGTATAGACTACTTGCTAGAAAAACTAGCTGAATTGTATGTTTCTCAGATTGTGAGATTACATGGTGTGCCTATATCTATTGTTTCGGATAGAGATCTAAGGTTTACATCGTGATTTTGGAAGAAACTGCAAGATGTACTAGGAACGAAATTACATTTCAGTACTAATTTCCATCCGCAAACAGATGGCCAGTCTGAGCGAATCATTCAGCTACTTAAGGAGATGTTGAGATGTTGTATTCTCGAGTTTGAAGGTACGTGGGAACGATACCTACCCCTGATTGAATTTGTGTATAATAACAGTTTTCAATCGAGTATCAAAATGGAACCTTATGAGGCTTTGTACGATCATAAATGTCGTACACCATTGCATTGGACTGAGCTCAGTGAAATTAAGATACACGGGGTCAATTTGATCAGAGAAACTTAACAGAAAGTGAAAGTGATCCGTGAAAGTCTGAAAGCAGCATCAGATCGTCAGAAATCGTATACGGACATGAAACGTAAAGATATAGAGTTTCAGATCAGAGATAAAGTCTTCTTGAAAGTCTCACCGTGGAAGAAAATACTCAAATTTGGTCATAATGGCAAATTGAGTCCGAGATTTATTGGGCCGTATGAGATTATAAAGCGTATTGGGCCAGTTGCTTACATGTTATTGTTGCCAACTGAGTTAGAAAAGACCCACAATGTATTCCATGTTTCGATGCTTGGTAGATATCGATCTGCCCCTTTACATGTGATTAGTCCGTCTGAGATTGAGATTAAACCCAATATGACGTACGAGGAAAAATCGATTAAAATTCTGGCTCGTGAGATTAAAGAGTTGTGAAATAAGAAAATTCCGTTAGTTAAAGTACTGTGGCATAAACATGAGGTTGAGGAAGCAACGTGGGAGCCAGAAGATGTAATGAGAGAATGCTATCCGAACCTATTCACCGGAAAGATTTTCGGGGACGAAAATCCCTAAGGGGGAGAGCTATAATAGCCCGATTTAGACCCTAATCAGAACGGTGGTTTTGGGACCACGAATCTCATTCAGAAAA
Source organism: Gossypium hirsutum (assembly GCF_007990345.1). Classification (NCBI taxonomy): domain Eukaryota; kingdom Viridiplantae; phylum Streptophyta; class Magnoliopsida; order Malvales; family Malvaceae; genus Gossypium; species Gossypium hirsutum. The sequence continues at coordinate 34,801,192 of NC_053427.1, read as the reverse complement.
AATATTTTAAAATTATTTTATGTGTTTATTTTGTGTGAATTTATATCTGTAAAATTTTCGTAATTTAATTTTGTCTTTTGAGTGTCCGATTAAATAAAAAGACTTAATCGCGTAAAATGAAAATTAGGTGGTTATTTCTAAAAGGGGCTGCATTGCACTTGGCTTTTTAAATGGAAGCCTTTATGTTGCAATTAGCCCATTATTAAGTAAAGTGGATGGTAATGGCCATAGTATAATGGTTTTATAATTTAATAAATAAGGTTAAATAAGTAATTAAATAAAATGTCATTAAATGTTATAATATATTAAATTATAATAAGCTTTCATATTATCTTTCTTTTGGCCAAAACTTAAACAAGAAAGAAAAATAAAAACAAAGCTAGGTTTCGGATGATTCTAAGCTCAATCAAGGTAAGGGTTCAGCTCAGTTTTTGATAATTTGTACGTTTTTGAGATCGTTGCTTCGAGTACTACAAAACCCATTGTTGAATTTTTTATTTTGGTGAATATTTTGAGTTGTGTCATTGTTGAGAGCTTGTGATTTTTGTTGTTTGATGATGAAATATGGAATATGATGTGATCCGGCCCAGATTAATCGAGTCGTTTCACAAAGTTGCCCGATCGTCTACGAGGAGTAGTTGGAGTTGTCAAACTTGGGTGATTTAGGCTAAGGGTTGCGGAAGCTTTGAGAGGGTTTAGATGAGTGGTTTGGTGTTGATAAATTCGGTTTAGAATAGAAACAAGGTAGGTTAGAAAAAGGTAATTGATGGAGATGGAAAAATAAAACTTAAACGTCAAGAATGTTCAATACTAAAAAGTATTGCCCGAGTCTTATATTGCTTAAGGTGAAATTTGTGGAAGGATAGAAGCGAACCTTGACCCAATACCTATATAGAGGTAAGAACCAAAGGTATAAAAATATGGTTGAACGCCACACCGATTCGGTGATAAGTTCAATGGAGTTCGGATTGACGCCACTAGCAAGCTAGATAAGTCGCTTCGAGACTCGAACGAAAGAAGAGAGGAGGTAACCTCACAAGAACAAAAGTTCTATTAAGTTTAATTGATCAAATTCTGTACATTAAATTCGGCAGCCTTAGGACATAATTAAAACAAATAATAAAGTTGACACATTAAAAACATGCATAAAAACATATTTATAGGCTGTAGGAATTAATATGACTTAATAACATGTAAGAAGAAGAAAAAAAAACATATTTAACATGCTTATTTAAATTCGTCCAGATTTAAGACCAATTAAACAACAAAATTTAATTAAGCTGTAATAAACTAATTAAATGATGCAAATAATTAGTTCAGCTACTATAATAAAGGTCTTAAAGATATGGAGCTGAAATTGAGCTGGTTCGAGCTCATTGAACTTGAAGGAGCTGGAAATGAGCTAAATGAAGCTCCACAAAAAAAATAATCCAGCTTGCAAACACGACGAGCCTCGCTTGTAGGCTGATGCAATGGCCGTTCCCAAGGGCGGGTCATATCAGAATATATGTTTTAGATTAACATGTTTTGTATTGGAGTTTTTGATGATTTTGAGTAATTAGGACTAAATTGCATAAATAATAATTTGAGGGACTAAAATGTGAAATAAATGAAATATATGGACTTGCATAAGCATGGGTAAAATTCGGCCCAACATGGGTATAGGGAAATTTTGCATATTTTATTTTTTTTGCAATAGGGACTAAATTGTAAAAATTATAAATATCAGGGGTAAAATGGTAATTTTCCCATTTATGTGTTCTTGGATTAAATTGAATGAAAATATGTTTGAATGAGCTTAATTTGAATATGTTTAGAGAAAACGGATTTGGATCGTGGAAAAACGAAAGTCATCGACTAGCTGCCCTATTCCGTTTTAAATCGTCCGAGGTAAGTTTATAAGCAAATAGACATGTTTAATTGTAGTTAAATGTTAATATTATATGTTGGTATGAAATGTGTGAATATATAAAGCTATGGCCGAGTATGATTAAGCTTGGCTATTATACCTCTGGATGTGTTTTGACTGAGTTATGATGTCCGAAAGCCCCGTATGAACCTTAGAAATAGTTAGGATACATATTTCATGATATAGGATTCCGATATATGTGTACGAGTAAGACCATGGCATTGATATGTGATTTCGATATGTGTTTACGAGTAAGACCCTGTCTTGGACAGTGGCATCGATATGTGACTACATGTAAGACCATGTCTGGGACGTTGGCATTTTATGAATTGTGTGTTTATCTGAGTGTCCTACCCAATTCCAAATGGTTCATCGGGCTACGATAAGGTGTGAACGTACATGTTGAATAAGCTAAATGACCAGGTATGGAATAGGTTATTATCACTTGTGATAAGGTAAGTAAGAACTTAATGTTTGATACAAATGTCTTATGAGGTAAATATAGAATGTGTATAATTATAAAAGTGTGTTCGATCTTGATAGATCTATTGTGATTGTCTTTGAAATGATATGTGATATGTATATAGATGTAACCATGTGTATTCGGCCATTTAGGTAATGTGTACATGATGATATATTATGATGCTTGAGTTGTGTTTATGAGTATAAGTATATTTGATTATTCTTATGATATATTGGCCTTGTAAGTGTAATGTGAATTACTTATATTGGTTATATAAGCATTCGGCCAAGGTGGGAATTTTGTATAAAAAAATATCATTTATGAAATTGGCAGGTTGAGACTAAGTATATTTATGCTTGTATAATTCGGTTTAGTTTAAAATGAATTGGTTATATCACTAGATTGTTTATTTGCTTATGGCTTAGTAAGCTATAATAGCTTACTATGTGTATATTTGTTTCTGTTTTATAGATTTTGGATTCAAGTTGCAAGCTCGGGGATCGTCAGCAAAGTCTATCACACTATCGACCGCTTTTGGTATTTATTAAGTTGCATTTTGGAACTATGGCATGTATAGGCTGGATTATATTTTAAAAATGCTGAATGTTGGTTATGCGTATAAGCCATGCAAAAATGGCTAAACTTTTATTATTATTTTTTAAATTGGTCATGTTAAGTTCGACTTGCATTCAACTTGGGTTTTATGGTTACATGCCATGTATGAATAATGTTTGTGTTAGATATCACGTGTCTTGAAAATGGTTTACTTGTCATGTTTAAATTCGGTTTTATATGCTTTTAGTTAAATGTTCGTTGAGCTTTTTCATTGATAAATATTGTATATGCTTCATGGATAAATTTTGGTCGAATATTTGGTATATATTTTATATTAAATGTTATCTTTATTTTAGGTAAGTTGCATATAATATATATGGGCATCATTAATAGGTTTGGCAATGGTATAATGTATTGAAAACATCTATAACTGCATGAGGTAGATTCAGTGTCTACTAGTGGACTATATTAAAGTTATGTTTGATGCTTGATTTACTTATTTTGGAAAATAGACCTAGTGGAATTTGGATTTGCATAAGAAACTTTGTTTAGTTTTTTTTGAAGGTTATATTGTATTAGTATGCGGTTATAATCTATTAGTTGAGTTCTTACATATCTTATTAGGTATATATATAGGCACTTATATTTGGTTACTGTGCATATGTGCATGGTTGTATAGATTTGTCAGTTATTGGTACATTTATGAATGTGTAAAAATGAATTGTATGGGCCGAATAGATAAAGAATGAAATGAGTTATTTTATATGTATATCCGAATGTTTGCCTTCAAATTATGTTAATATGCAAAACAAATGAATTTCACATGAGTCCATATGATAATGCCACATAAATTAACAATGAGGTTGGTAATGACATTTGTTTTAATTGATGTAAAATTTGTGCATACGCATGACTTTTATAAAACAAGTTTAATATTCAATAATGAAGTTATGGATGTGTTCCATGTTTTGTATATGTATAAAATGTTTAACATATGTATATATATGCATTTTGGGTTATACATTATTTATGTTGCGTTGTGCATGTTAAAAATTTTAAGATTTGATATTTGATTGAGTTATAAGCATATATGTGATCTAGATCTCGAATTGCAATTTATAATAAATATTTGTATGAACAATAGTATGATTGGTAATGCCTTATAACCCTAATTTAGAGACGGATATGGGCTAGGAGTGTTACATCGAGCCAGTGTAATTGCTCTTTAGGGTAGCACCATTGAGTCCTTGCTCGAGCTTGATGCACTCCGGGGTGCGATTGTATCACAGCATCATTCTTACCTTGGAATGGTGGAATTGTGACGATCACGATCTCTAGGACCCCAATGTCGTGGACGGCCTCGTTGTCGTACACTTCGAATAGATGAATTATCACTTTCTTGCTCACTCTCTTCATCACGCCCTCATCTTGCACCTTTCGGAGTTGCCTTCCGTTGTTGTCGTGTCTCGACTTGATATAATCAATCTTCGAGTGGTTCGAGTCTTCGATCAAATAACCGCGCCATCTCTCACATAATTGCTTGAAGGGTAAGATCTGGCACACCTCCTCCAACGTTTCTTATAGGACGGAACCCACCTTCCACATTTGGATTTCTTTTCGGGCTTCGTGACATTTTTTTAAGAACTCACAAAAAAGAACCTCACAATCCACTCAAAAAAAAATCACAGACACTTGGCTTTTATACTCTCGAATAGACTCACTACTCTCTTGCCTTTTTCCACTCACTTCCTCCTCTCTAAGTGATACGAACCGCCTCGAGGAGAGTCGAGTCGTATGCTGAGTTGCCCGATCGTCTACGAGAAAGTATCGTTCAATTCACTTTTGAAATGAAGTTGATGGAAAAATAGGATGGAAGCTATGTATAATGGTTCTATGATGGTTTATGGATAAGAATAATATGCATAGGTTCGGCTAAATTGGAAGGGAAAGTGAAAGAAGTAAATAGATGATGGATATGGAAGAAAAGGGTTCTTAAAAGCAAGCACGAACCAATATATGAAAATATCGACCCAAATGCTTATAGGCTTTCAAGGTGGAGGATGAAAGTGATAAATCTCGACCCGCTACTTAGCAAAGTAAGAACCTCGGTATATGGGTGAACGCCACACTATTTGATAGTGATAAGTTCGGGATAGTGAAGAACAGGGTTGACGCCACTAGGCTTCCTAGATAAGCCAACGAAGTCCTCAACGAAATATGAGAGAAAGAAATCTCACAAATTCCATGAAAGTTTAACAGAGTTTCATTAAGTGAAAAGTTTAACAAAAAAAAAGTCTAACCTTTTACAAATGAAATTTAACAATTATTTATAGCCTAAAACATGGTCAACCGAATGGCCTCAAAAAGTAGCTGAATGGTCACTTAATTAAACCTTTAAATGAGCTGAAATTTCCAGAAAAATTTAGGAAATTCTAGGATGCTTCCTCCAGCCTTTATGATACGAACCGCCTCGGGGAGAGTCGAGTCGTATGCGAGTTTGCCCGATCGTCTACGAGAAAGTATCGTCCGGTTTATTCAAAAAGGATGTTTCTAAATAAATTATGCGGAAGCTATTCAAGGGGTTCAAATAAAGGGTTTAAAATATGAATATTAAGGTTCGGTTTAAAGTAAATGAAAGAAGGGAAAGAAGGAACTCAAAAGCAAGCACGAACCAATACTAGAGAGTATTGACCCAATTGCTTATAGGCTTTCAAGGTGGAGGATGAAAATGATAAACCTCGACCCGCTACTTAGCAAAGTAGGAACCTCGGTATAAGAGTGAAAGAAACAGGGTTGACGCCACTACTAGGTAGATAAGTCAACAAAGTCTCAAACAAAGTTTAGAGAAGAAAATTCTCACAAGATTAAATTCAGTAAAAAATTTGGCAAAAAGTTTCTTACAATTGAAAGAAAACAAATACTTATAGGCACATAGATGACCATTCAAATTCGGCATCTAGGTGTTGACATAATAATAAAAACGTTCACACTAATGTATTAAAATAGTTCATAAATTCGGCAGATTCATGAACTAGTTGAATGGACTCTTTCTTCCCCCTAAGTGTGTGCATGAATGCTTAATCATAAAGAAAGGCTTCAAGTGACTTGTATGTGCACCAAAGGTTGCATTCATCTCCTTGGGACGTTCACGCACTTGTATGGAACATGTATCCTCATAATTAAACTCTTTAATAGCATGTAGGTTCATAAATGGCAGCATGAACCTAGTAAATTCGTTCTCCCCTTTGTGCATACACTTAATTCAATCAATGTGTTGAATTATTGAGTTAATTCCTTCCTTTGGACGTTTTTAAACCCATCCATGCATGTGTAGTAGCTTATAGGTCAATTCAAAGTGTGAACAGCTACTTCTTGGCCGAATAAGTGCCTTGGAAAGTTAGGAGACAGCCACCATACATGCACTTAAGCCATTCATGCATTCTATCATCCCATGCATTTGATCCATTCATGGACTAGCCTTTAATGTCCATACATGCATTCGACACATGCATGAATTTGTAGAAACCTTGCATCTAGCCGTACATGCACCAGCATTTAATACTTCTTCATTCATGAGTGTGGAATGCCCAAAAGAGATGTTTCTTCATCCATACATTGTACCGTCCAAAGGGATGTACATGTCATTGCTTGGCTTGACAAACTTGCTCGATAAAGTTCACGGGGCGTGCTCGTATCATTCCCCCCTCTTTTAGGCGACTTGTCCTCAAGTCGAGCTGTTTATCCATGGGAGAACTTTGACTCGTGCATGGTTTTCCTCGATCAAATGGGATGGAAGATGTCACACAAACCTGAAAAATTCTTACCACAGCCGGTAAAAAGAAACTCAAAGGAGTCAAATTCAAATGTGTTCGATAGTTCATAAAATATTCATTCAATCGAACATATGCCAAAAATCTCAATTGGACAAAGCAAGCATACGTAAATTTATCAAAGAGTTCTGTTAGACCATCGTTACAAACATGAAAACTAAGTTGGATCAAGGGATAATTGGTTGAAAATGATGGTAGGCACATAAACACATTATTCCTCATCCAAAACATTTTAATTTCTTTAATCGAATATAGTAACTCATTTGGTCCCTTGTCTTGCTCATGCAAGGTATGCCATGGCCAAAAGTATGCTAACTCTTCCTTTCGTTTTTGAACAACATGAGGGGAGTCTCCAAATTCCAACGTAATAATCACATCATCACAATGCCAAAAGGAAAAATCCATCACATCAAAGTATAAATAATTTCCAAACAACCAATCAATGGAATTTCCAACTTCAATCGAATTGAGCAAAGATATTTAAAAATTTTCAAATGACTTACCTTGACAAATATGAAGAGAAGACAATTGAGGATTGAGTTTACCTTTCTCGATCAAAATGAATCTTCTCTCTTTGTGATGTGATCCAGCTCGGTTGATGGAGTCAAGTTCACTTAAGTTGCCCGATCGTCGACGAGAAGTATTGGTTGATGTCGAATGGAGATAACTTTATGGAGTTGTTTTAAGCGGAAGTAATTAAAAGGGTTCAAAAATGGCTTGGTTTGGAAAATGGATAGGTTCGGTTTAACAAGGAAAATAAAGTTTAAGTAGATAGATAAAATGGAATGGAAATTAAACTCAAGCGAAGAACGATTCAATACTGTGTAAAGTATTGCCCCGGGACTTATATTGCTTAAGGTGGGTTTAATGGAAGTCGAAGATGGACCTTGACCCGTTACCTATAGAGAGGTAGGAACCAAAGGTATAAAAAGGTGGATGAACGCCACACCAGGATGGTGATAAGTTCAAGGAGTCGGGTTGACGCCACTAGCGAGCTAGATAAGTCAGAACGAGACTCGTACGAAATAGGATAGGAGGAAACCTCACAATCAAGTTTAATAATCAGAATTGTCTAACCTTTTTACAAAGAGAAAAGAACTATTTATAGATTACATTAGATAGCCAAATAGACTAAGTAAATTCGGCTTTAATTGAATTAAACTAATCTAGAAATGTATCTTTAAAGGCTATGTCCAAATTCGGCTGAATGGTACTTCAATGGGCAGCTTCATGGCTAAGGAAATGAACTTGAAGGCTTGGTGAATGTATGGGAGAGCAATGGACATGTCTAGGTTCGGCCAAGGTGTGAATGGACACTCCAATAGATGCCTTTTGGTCGAATAGGTACTTAGGAGATCAATGGACAGCAACCGATGCATGTAAGTGAATATTCATGCATTCTTCCATTCATTGTATTAAATCATTCATGCATCATCTTTAAGGCAACCATTCGTTGTAGGTAGTCATGCATGTACCCGAACATACATTGAACCAGAAATGTTCATGAATCCTCATTAATTGTGTTCCCACATGTGGATGTACCTACAAAAGATATAAACAAATTAGATTCAAGGTACATTCAGCTTAAATTAAATAATATCAAGACATATTTAACAAATTAAAATAAAGACATAAATAAAATATATTTAATAATAAATTCGGCTAGCTCAATGATAGTTGAAATTCTCGATGAGCTGAATTGAGCTAGAAAATTCGGTTATGAGCTGTAGTAAAAATAATTAAAATAAAACTATCACTCAAATTATTCAAATAATAAAATTAACGAGCTGGAAAGAAGCTAAATTGAGCTCAAATAGGTGGAATTGAGTTCAAGTGAGCTGATTAAAGTCGAATTGAGCTAAGGGAGCTGGAATTGAGTTGAAATTAGCTTGCACTAAGGTGCATGGTTTCTTCAAGGAGTTGGATCGAGCTTCCCCATCTTCAACGAGCTGATTCTCCTTCCAAAACTTGAACAATAAAGCTGAAACAAGTTCATGAAATCGCTTGGACCTAGCTCGGTTCATTTGTCCCTTTGGAAGCTCGAGGGAATCAAGACGAGGACTTGATGGGGCTTGGGGCGTGGTCACATCATCCCCCTTCTTCAAAATTACTTGTCCTCAAGTCGAGCTGTTTATTCTCCAGAAAATAATCCGTCTTATGCAACTCTCCTTGAATGAATGGAACAATTAGTCGTTCATAAGCCATTGCAAAAGAACTTACAATATTCGACATTAAAGATGGCAAATGAATCAATGAAAATAGACAACCATTAATCATCAAGAAACGATCAAAACAAATATGTGGATCATGCATAGTCGTATCAAGACAAGTATGAGTCATGTAAAAAGGCAGTTTTAAAACATCATTCTTAAAATCACATGAACAAAACTCCTTCCATATCCATAACTCATCAAATGGTCGAGACGAAAACAAATATGTTTTCAAGCATTCGAACTTTTCAATTTGCTTCCACAAGTCATTGTTCAAGTAAATGGGATGCAAGTAAGGAGACATGAAATTTAAATCTTCATCACAAACACACAAATGAAAAGTTTCATATGATTCATGATTTCGCATGTTTGGCACTCGCAATTGTCGTTTGGTTTTGTTCTCAATAATGAATTCATCACATTTTCCAAAGAGAAAAATCGTCTTATCATTACTCAAAATGGATTTATCATCATCAAGCAAAATCAAATAATTAACCACAACAGGATTCAAGCGATTTTCAGCAATCAAGGTGTCTTTAAAAATTTTAGTTACATTCGACTTAAGAAAAGATGGTCGCATAACATCAGAATTCATACCTGATTCACCTTTAGGAGTGGAAAATTGAGAATCAATTTTACCTTTTTCAATCAAAGTGAACCTTTTCTCCTTGAGAAGGTATTGAAGTCGAAGCTCATTACACAATCCTCGAAAAACCTGAAACGAAGGGTAAACACAAAGGCAACTTGCACTTTTCGAAGTGTTGGGTTCATAATGCTGAAAGAGGGTAATGTCTCCATAGACATTGAACTCAAAGGAATAGGCTAAAACACTATTCACATATTGAACATATGTAACGATACCAGGTTCAAAAACATGAGTTGATCTTACCTTTTCGAAATGAAAAATGAATTTCATGTACAGCCACATAAAATGATCAAAGAACAATTTTAAATTATAAACAGAGTCTTTAAATTTCAGAGGCCAAACATCAAACAGACATAAATTTGTCGCATAAAACTTAGGATGCTTGGGTTCCGCACATATCAACCTAAAACGATAAATTCCAGGTTTGAACACACGAGTTTGATTACTTACGCCAAAGTGTTTTAGTAAATCAAACATGTCAAACCAAAAGGGTTTTCGTGTCCATAGATACAAACATTCAAATCTCTTTATATTCATCAAATCAAACTTGCACAAATTCATGGATTTGTCACATGACAATAATGGATGCACAAAATTATCATATTTGAAAAATTGAATCGCTTTTCGTGAAAACCCGACATCATGCAAAACCAAATCTTTAGTTTGTTGTTCGTACCGAATAACATCAACCACATTCAAAGAATAGCAATTAATTGAATGAAAATAAGAGAATTTTTTTAAAACAAAGTCATTTTCAACAACTTTCAAACTTGGTGGCCATGACTCGGTTTTTAAAAATTCCTTACCTTGCTTACCTTCAAGCTCGTGTGGTTCGATTTCAACTTCATCCTTACCTTTTTCGGTCATGCAAAAACGTCGCTCGTTAGGAAGATATTGAAGTTGATATTCGTCACTGAGATTTGTCGGAACCTGAAAAGAAGGAATAGAACAAAAACAAACATCACGGAGGTTAGTTAAAATTTCGTTCTCTTTTTCTTGTTCTCGCTCACTATCTTCATTTTCTCTCATTTCTTCTTCAACATCATTTTCTTTTTCAATTTTTTTCTCAATCTCAATTTCTTTTTCAATTTTTTTCTTCATTTTCTTTTTCTCTCACTATTTTGATTTCTTTTTCTTTTTCATTACAATGTGCGGATGACACGAAAGAATCAAAGAGATAATCATTTGGCTCAAAGAAAGAGAAAATATTTTCATAAACTTCTCGTCCATTTCTTCGGGAACAATCCTTTGGGAAGGACTTCTTTGAAGCATACGAGGAATAGCTCGTCCTTTCTCGCTCATATCGAGTGATTTTTGACTCGAAGTTTTCTTCTCGTGGTCTCGAAAGCCTTGTTGAATAGGAGTCTTGATATGTGTCTCTTCTCGAATAATATCGTCGTGATGAACTTGACTCTATTTCTCGACTCGGTGGAGTTTGCTTCCGTCGGGCTTTTTCCTCCACTCGGTCCAAACGTCTTTTTAATGGGCTTAGTTTTTCATCCAATATTCGGCCCATCTCGTTCACCAAGTATTGAAATTCATCGGTAGAGAATTCTTCTTGAGACATGATTCAAGAAAATGTTCGAAAATCGAAAGTAGAATAAATAGTAAATGAACCTCACCAATTCAAAATCCTCACCAATCTCTCACAAAGAAATAATGATTTTCACTCGCACTCGTGTTTAGACTCAATTTTTGGCTTTTTTTCTTTTGATGTATTTCACTCTTGCCTCTTACCACTCGACCTCTTCTCTCAATTTCGTGATTTGTCTCGATAGACATAATTGCTGCTTGAGGGTCGGTTTCAAAATGGCTTACAAGGGATAATGTCAGGTGTAAGGTAGGCTGAACAAAGAAAAAAATTGGTTTAAAATGTGGCATTGGGATGGGTAAATAATGGTAGGAAGGGAAACTTGATGATCGGAGTAATAAGTGATAATGATAAAAACTCGCAAGACTTTTCACTTTTTTTTCTTTTTTTCTTTTAACTCGATTTGTTTGTCACTTCTTTTTTTTTAATTTTTTTTCGAATTTCTTCTTCTTTTTTTTAAATCCAATACAATAGTAAACTAAATACAAGGGAAAAAAAATTAAATTACAACTCAAATTTTTTTTTGATTTTTTTTCACGTTTCGAACCTACTTGCAGCCTTATTACGAACGTCGGCGCTCCTCGTTTTAGTAGCTCTGATACCAAATGATGTGATCCAGCTCGGTTGATGGAGTCGAGTTCACTTAAGTTGCCCGATCGTCGACGAGAAGTATTGGTTGATGTCGAATGGAGATAACTTTATGGAGTTGTTTTAAGCGGAAGTAATTAAAAGGGTTCAAAAATGGCTTGGTTTGTAAAATGGATAGGTTCGGTTTAACAAGGAAAATAAAGTTTAAGTAGATAGATAAAATGGAATGGAAATTGAACTCAAGTGAAGAACGATTCAATACTATGTAAAGTATTGCCCCGGGACTTATATTGCTTAAGGTGGGTTTAATGGAAGTCGAAGATGGACCTTGACCCATTACCTATAGAGAGGTAGGAACCAAAGGTATAAAAAGGTGGATGAACGCCACACCAGGATGGTGATAAGTTCAAGGAGTCGGGTTGACGCCACTAGCGAGCTAGATAAGTCAGAACGAGACTCGTACGAAATAGGATAGGAGGAAACCTCACAATCAAGTTTAATAATCAGAATTGTCTAACCTTTTTACAAAGAGAAAAGAACTATTTATAGATTACATTAGATAGCCAAATAGACTAAGTAAATTCGGCTTTAATTGAATTAAACTAATCTAGAAATGTATCTTTAAAGGCTATGTCCAAATTCGGCTGAATGGTACTTCAATGGGCAGCTTCATGGCTAAGGAAATGAACTTGAAGGCTTGGTGAATGTATGGGAGAGCAATGGACATGTCTAGGTTCGGCCAAGGTGTGAATGGACACTCCAATAGATGCCTTTTGGTCGAATAGGTACTTAGGAGATCAATGGACAGCAACCGATGCATGTAAGTGAATATTCATGCATTCTTCCATTCATTGTATTAAATCATTCATGCATCATCTTTAAGGCAACCATTCGTTGTAGGTAGTCATGCATGTACCCGAACATACATTGAACCAGAAATGTTCATGAATCCTCATTAATTGTGTTCCCACATGTGGATGTACCTACAAAAGATATAAACAAATTAGATTCAAGGTACATTCAGCTTAAATTAAATAATATCAAGACATATTTAACAAATTAAAATAAAGACATAAATAAAATATATTTAATAATAAATTCGGCTAGCTCAATGATAGTTGAAATTCTCGATGAGCTGAATTGAGCTAGAAAATTCGGTTATGAGCTGTAGTAAAAATAATTAAAATAAAACTATCACTCAAATTATTCAAATAATAAAATTAACGAGCTGGAAAGAAGCTAAATTGAGCTCAAATAGGTGGAATTGAGTTCAAGTGAGCTGATTAAAGTCGAATTGAGCTAAGGGAGCTGGAATTGAGTTGAAATTAGCTTGCACTAAGGTGCATGGTTTCTTCAAGGAGTTGGATCGAGCTTCCCCATCTTCAACGAGCTGATTCTCCTTCCAAAACTTGAACAATAAAGCTGAAACAAGTTCATGAAATCGCTTGGACCTAGCTCGGTTCATTTGTCCCTTTGGAAGCTCGAGGGAATCAAGACGAGGACTTGATGGGGCTTGGGGCGTGGTCACATCATCCCCCCTTCTTCAAAATTACTTGTCCTCAAGTCGAGCTGTTTATTCTCCAGAAAATAATCCGTCTTATGCAACTCTCCTTGAATGAATGGAACAATTAGTCGTTCATAAGCCATTGCAAAAGAACTTACAATATTCGACATTAAAGATGGCAAATGAATCAATGAAAATAGACAACCATTAATCATCAAGAAACGATCAAAACAAATATGTGGATCATGCATAGTCGTATCAAGACAAGTATGAGTCATGTAAAAAGGCAGTTTTAAAACATCATTCTTAAAATCACATGAACAAAACTCCTTCCATATCTATAACTCATCAAATGGTCGAGACGAAAACAAATATGTTTTCAAGCATTCGAACTTTTCAATTTGCTTCCACAAGTCATTGTTCAAGTAAATGGGATGCAAGTAAGGAGACATGAAATTTAAATCTTCATCACAAACACACAAATGAAAAGTTTCATATGATTCATGATTTCGCATGTTTGGCACTCGCAATTGTCGTTTGGTTTTGTTCTCAACAATGAATTCATCACATTTTCCAAAGAGAAAAATCGTCTTATCATTACTCAAAATGGATTTATCATCATCAAGCAAAATCAAATAATTAACCACAACAGGATTCAAGCGATTTTCAGCAATCAAGGTGTCTTTAAAAATTTTAGTTACATTCGACTTAAGAAAAGATGGTCGCATAACATCAGAATTCATACCTGATTCACCTTTAGGAGTGGAAAATTGAGAATCAATTTTACCTTTTTCAATCAAAGTGAACCTTTTCTCCTTGAGAAGGTATTGAAGTCGAAGCTCATTACACAATCCTTGAAAAACCTGAAACGAAGGGTAAACACAAAGGCAACTTGCACTTTTCGAAGTGTTGGGTTCATAATGCTGAAAGAGGGTAATGTCTCCATAGACATTGAACTCAAAGGAACAGGCTAAAACACTATTCACATATTGAACATATGTAACGATACCAGGTTCAAAAACATGAGTTGATCTTACCTTTTCGAAATGAAAAATGAATTTCATGTACAGCCACATAAAATGATCAAAGAACAATTTTAAATTATAAACAGAGTCTTTAAATTTCAGAGGCCAAACATCAAACAGACATAAATTTGTCGCATAAAACTTAGGATGCTTGGGTTCCGCACATATCAACCTAAAACGATAAATTCCAGGTTTGAACACACGAGTTTGATTACTTACGCCAAAGTGTTTTAGTAAATCAAACATGTCAAACCAAAAGGGTTTTCGTGTCCATAGATACAAACATCCAAATCTCTTTATATTCATCAAATCAAACTTGCACAAATTCATGGATTTGTCACATGACAATAATGGATGCACAAAATTATCATATTTGAAAAATTGAATCGCTTTTCGTGAAAACCCGACATCATGCAAAACCAAATCTTTAGTTTGTTGTTCATACTGAATAACATCAACCACATTCAAAGAATAGCAATTAATTGAATGAAAATAAGAGAATTTTTTAAAACAAAGTCATTTTCAACAACTTTCAAACTTGGTGGCCATGACTCGGTTTTTAAAAATTCCTTACCTTGCTTACCTTCAAGCTCGTGTGGTTCGATTTCAACTTCATCCTTACCTTTTTCGGTCATGCAAAAACGTCGCTCGTTAGGAAGATATTGAAGTTGATATTCGTCACTGAGATTTGTCGGAACCTGAAAAGAAGGAACAGAACAAAAACAAACATCACGGAGGTTAGTTAAAATTTCGTTCTCTTTTCTTGTTCTCGCTCACTATCTTCATTTTCTCTCATTTCTTCTTCAACATCTTTTCTTTTCAATTTTTTTCTCAATCTCAATTTCTTTTTCAATTTTCTTTTCTTCATTTTCTTTTTCTCTCACTAATTTGATTTCTTTTTCTTTTTCATTACAATGTGCGGATGACACGAAAGAATCAAAGAGATAATCATTTGGCTCAAAGAAAGAGAAAATATTTTCATAAACTTCTCGTCCATTTCTTCGGGAACAATCCTTTGGGAAGGACTTCTTTGAAGCATACGAGGAATAGCTCGTCCTTTCTCGCTCATCTCGAGTGATTTTTGACTCGAAGTTTTCTTCTCGTGGTCTCGAAAGCCTTGTTGAATAGGAGTCTTGATATGTGCCTCTTCTCGAATAATATCGTCGTGATGAACTTGACTCTATTTCTCAACTCGGTGGAGTTTGCTTCCGTCGGGCTTTTTCCTCCACTCGGTCCAAACGTCTTTTTAATGGGCTTAGTTTTTCATCCAATATTCGTCCCATCTCGTTCACCAAGTATTGAAATTCATCGGTAGAGAATTCTTCTTGAGACATGATTCAAGAAAATGTTCAAAAATCGAAAGTAGAATAAATAGTAAATGAACCTCACCAATTCAAAATCCTCACCAATCTCTCACAAAGAAATAATGATTTTCACTCGCACTCGTGTTTAGACTCAATTTTTGGCTTTTTTCTTTTGATGTATTTCACTCTTGCCTCTTACCACTCGACCTCTTCTCTCAATTTCGTGATTTGTCTCGATAGACTTAATTTGCTGCTTGAGGGTCGGTTTCAAAATGGGTTACAAGGGATAATGTCAGGTGTAAGGTAGGCTGAACAAAGAAACAAAATTGGTTTAAAATGTGGCGTTGGGATGGGTAAATAATGGTAGGAAGGGAAACTTGATGATCGGAGTAATAAGTGATAATGATAAAAACTCGCAAGACTTTTCACTTTTTTTTTCTTTTTTTTCTTTTTTTTCTTTTAACTCGATTTTTTTTGTCACTTCTTTTTTTTTTAATTTTTTTTTCGAATTTCTTCTTCTTTTTTTTAAATCCAATACAATAGTAAACTAAATACAAGGGAAAAAAATTAAATTACAACTCAATTTTTTTTTTGATTTTTTTTCACGTTTCGAACCTACTTGCGGCCTTATTACGAACGTCGGCGCTCCTCGTTTTAGTAGCTCTGATACCAAATGATGTGATCCGGCTCGGTTGATGGAGTCGAGTTCACTTAAGTTGCCCGATCGTCGATGAGAAGTATTGGTTGATGTCGAATGGAGATAACTTTATGGAGTTGTTTTAAGCGGAAGTAATTAAAAGGGTTCAAAAATGGCTTGGTTTGGAAAATGGATAGGTTCGGTTTAACAAGGAAAATAAAGTTTAAGTAGATAGATAAAATGGAATGGAAATTGAACTCAAGCGAAGAACGATTCAATACTATGTAAAGTATTGCCCCGGGACTTATATTGCTTAAGGTGGGTTTAATGGAAGTCGAAGATGGACCTTGACCCGTTACCTATAGAGAGGTAGGAACCAAAGGTATAAAAAGGTGGATGAACGCCACACCAGGATGGTGATAAGTTCAAGGAGTCGGGTTGACGCCACTAGCGAGCTAGATAAGTCAGAACGAGACTCGTACGAAATAGGATAGGAGGAAACCTTACAATCAAGTTTAATAATCAGAATTGTCTAACCTTTTTACAAAGAGAAAAGAACTATTTATAGATTACATTAGATAGCCAAATAGACTAAGTAAATTCGGCTTTAATTGAATTAAACTAATCTAGAAATGTATCTTTAAAGGCTATGTCCAAATTCGGCTGAATGGTACTTCAATGGGCAGCTTCATGGCTAAGGAAATGAACTTGAAGGCTTGGTGAATGTATGGGAGAGCAATGGACATGTCTAGGTTCGGCCAAAGTGTGAATGGACACTCCAATAGATGCCTTTTGGTCGAATAGGTACTTAGGAGATCAATGGACAGCAACCGATGCATGTAAGTGAATATTCATGCATTCTTCCATTCATTGGATTAAATCATTCATGCATCATCTTTAAGGCAACCATTCGTTGTAGGTAGTCATGCATGTACCCGAACATACATTGAACCAGAAATGTTCATGAATCCTCATTAATTGTGTTCCCACATGTGGATGTACCTACAAAAGATATAAACAAATTAGATTCAAGGTACATTCAGCTTAAATTAAATAATATCAAGACATATTTAACAAATTAAAATAAAGACATAAATAAAATATATTTAATAATAAATTCGGCTAGCTCAATGATAGTTGAAATTCTCGATGAGCTAAATTGAGCTAGAAAATTCGGTTATGAGCTGTAGTAAAAATAATTAAAATAAAACTATCACTCAAATTATTCAAATAATAAAATTAACAAGCTGGAAAGAAGCTAAATTGAGCTCAAATAGGTGGAATTGAGTTCAAGTGAGCTGATTAAAGTCGAATTGAGCTAAGGGAGCTGGAATTGAGTTGAAATTAGCTTGCACTAAGGTGCATGGTTTCTTCAAGGAGTTGGATCGAGCTTCCCCATCTTCAACGAGCTGATTCTCCTTCCAAAACTTGAACAATAAAGCTGAAACAAGTTCATGAAATCGCTTGGACCTAGCTCGGTTCATTTGTCCCTTTGGAAGCTCGAGGGAATCAAGACGAGGACTTGATGGGGCTTGGGGCGTGGTCACATCACTTTGGATAGATAACGTAAGACAAACCTATTACTCCGATAAATTTGAATAGGTGATGACGCACCATGACATGTCTTGCTCCTCGAGGGGTGGAATTCACAAAAATAAGACTGGTTAGTATTATCGAAAACTATGGACTTAAATGGAAAAAGAAAGTTACCATGGAAATTTGATTCAATTCCAAAAACATAGGTTGGCCTTACCTTCTCGAAATGAAATGAAAATTTCAGATGTGGCCAAACAAGGTGATTAATAAATGAATCAAAATTGAAACCCAAATCATTGAATTTCACCTTCTTATCAAAAGTTTGAACATCAAGCAAACATATTTTGATTGCAAATGATGCCAAGTGCTTAATGTTTCCATAAAATGAATTCATGTAGCAAATACCAGGCTTGAACACACGAACTTGATTAGGAATTCCAACAAGCAACATATTAGAAGAAGATATAATCAACTCACCACACGAATTATATTTCACTAGTTTAAACACACATGTTGAATTGACAAAACCGAGCATACCAATATGCAAAGGTTCATGCCTCAAGAGTATCAATCGGGAATGTAAATCACTACATAGAAATTTCTCACAAAAACTCAAAGATTGTTCATGAAGAACACAATTGCACATATCATGTGAAGATCTTTTAACATAGATGCCAAACAAAGAATTTTTAGAGAACATGCAACCTTTCAAACAAACAGATTTATCACAAATCAATTGAGCAAGCATATTTAAACATAAAGATTTAACACATGAATTCAAAAAGTTCGCATGGTCAAACACATCAGAATTTTTAAGTGACAGACTTTGATCAAACACATTCAAAATTCGTTTAGAGAAAACTAATCCAATGTTGTCAACAAATTTGCCAATGTAGTAATCGTCATAAAAAAAACTGTATATGGCACCTTTTAAAACAAATTCGTTAACAACAGTAAGTGAACAAAAATTATCCAAATCAAGTGACTTTGATTCGATAAACAAAGAATCCTTACCTTCCTTACCTTTGATCGCAAGTGGGTAGTAGTCATTCGCGAACTTACCTTTTTCGAACAACCTAAAACACCTCTCGTTTGGAAGGTAATGTAGATGGAATTGGTCGCACAAACTTCTAGGAACCTGAAAAGTTAACTCACAAGAAGATCGAACAGGTGGGTTAGTAGAAATAATCCTCATTTGCTCACTTGTTTTCTCACTCGATTCTTTTTCTTCTGAATCACTCGTTTCTTTTGTTTCAATTTCTTTTTCATCTTCTTTTTCACTTTCAAATTTCTTTTCGTTCTCTTTTTCAATCTCATTTTCTTTTTCATTTTCTTTTTGCTTTTCAAAGGCTTTTTCAAAGGCTTTTTCAAGTTCTCTCAAGATTTGCTCATTTTCTCTCCTACTTGCCTCTCTTTTCTTTTTATTTCATTTTCTTTTTCTTCTTTTGCTTTTTCTTTCCTTTCCTTTATTTTCTCTTTACAAGAATGTACAAAAGAACGATGAGAATACAAATCTTGTTCAAAAGATGAAGAACTATTTGCGTATGATTCACAATCAAAACTTCGTGAAGAATACTCCGAGTAAGATTTCTTTGAAGATCTAGTAGGAGTATGTCTTTCTCTTCGAACGCCATCTTGGAACGAATCAAAATCGTAATCAGCTTCTCGTCTTCTCAAATTTCTTGATGAAAAGGACTTTCGATCGAAGTCACTTCTCGAATTCGCTGATGAATATGAGTCATAGTATGAATCTCTTTGTCTCGAAGTAGATGACGAAAAGGAATCACGATTGGAACTTTTTTCAGGTAGTAGTCGGGTGTATATCTCCGTGGGGTTCTTGGTTCCGTTTTACGACTTGAAGAAACTCGATCACTTTGGTCTCGTTTAGTCGCCATTCTTCGCATTTCTTGAACCAAGTATTGGTATTCCGATTCGGTGAACTCTTCGCATGACATGATTTTTGTTGCTAAAAAGAAAATGTTAGATCACAAACAAAATAAAAAAAATTAAGTACCTCACCACAAACCTCACAATTTCGCTTGGAAAGAAGAAGAAAAAAGGTGTCACTCCTGCTCGTGTTTACACTCGCTTGGCTTTTACCTCCACTCGAATGATCTCACTCGCTCATGCCTTTTTCCGCTCCTTTCTCCTCTTATAACCTTGTAACAGACTTAGTATGACTTGATCTCTAGTATTGTGGGTCGATTTCAAATGGTTTTACAAAGGATAACATATGAGGGGTTACGGGTTGGCTAAAAGAAAAAGGAAATTGGGTAAAAAAAGTGTAGCGTGGATGAGATTAGAATAGAAGATGAATCGGGAACGATATCAAACGAAGGGCTTTGACATTCGAACAACAATCGAATTGCATTAAACACTTTTTTTTCAGATTTTTTTTCTTTTCGAAATTTTTTTTTGAATTTTTTTTTGAATTTTTTTTGACTTGTATAACTTTTTTTTGTACTATATTGACAAACTAAATACAATAAAACACTTTTTGTACACGATTTTTTTTCTTCGGCTGCGTAGATTTTTGTTTTTATAGCAACAGCAGCTAACTTCGGTATACGAATTTTTTTTTCTATACTCTTTTTTTTTCCGAATCCTACTTACTTGCGTTCACTTGGACTAGCCCGGGATTAATTTCGTCGCACGATCTTCTCGTTTTAGTAGCTCTGATACCAAATGATACGAACTGCCTCGGGGAGAGTCGAGTCGTATGCGAGTTTGCCCGATCGTCTACGAGAAAGTATCGTCCGGTTTATTCAAAAAGGATGTTTCTAAATAAATTATGCGGAAGCTATTCAAGGGGTTCAAATAAAGGGTTTAAAATATGAATATTAAGGTTCGGTTTAAAGTAAATGAAAGAAGGGAAAGAAGGAACTCAAAAGCAAGCACGAACCAATACTAGAGAGTATTGACCCAATTGCTTATAGGCTTTCAAGGTGGAGGATGAAAATGATAAACCTCAACCCGCTACTTAGCAAAGTAGGAACCTCGGTATAAGAGTGAAAGAAACAGGGTTGACGCCACTACTAGGTAGATAAGTCAACAAAGTCTCAAACAAAGTTTGAGAAGAAAATTCTCACAAGATTAAATTCAATAAATTTGGCAAAAAGTTTCTTACAATTGAAAGAAAACAAATACTTATAGGCACATAGATGACCATTCAAATTCGGCATCTAGGTGTTCACAAAATAATAAAAACGTTCACACTAATGTATTAAAATAGTTCATAAATTTGGCAGATTCATGAACAGTTGAATGGACACTTTCTTCCCCCTAAGTGTGTGCATGAATGCTTAATCATAAAGAAAGGCTTCAAGTGACTTGTATGTGCACCAAAGGTTGCATTCATCTCCTTGGGACGTTCATGCACTTGTATGGAACATGTATCCTCATAATTAAACTCTTTAATAGCATGTAGGTTCATAAATGGCAGCATGAACCTAGTAAATTCGTTCTCCCCTTTGTGCATACACTTAATTCAATCAATGTGTTGAATTATTGAGTTAATTCCTTCCTTTGGACGTTCTTGAACCCATCCATGCATGTGTAGTAGCTTATAGGTCAATTCAAAGTGTGAACAGCTACTTCTTGTCTGAATAAGTGCCTTGGAAAGTTAGGAGACAGCCACCATACATGCACTTAAGCCATTCATGCATTCTATCATCCCATGCATTTGATCCATTCATGGACTAGCCTTTAATGTCCATACATGCATTCGACACATGCATGAATTTGTAGAAACCTTGCATCTAGCCGTACATGCACCAGCATTTAATACTTCTTCATTCATGAGTGTGGAATGCCTAAAAGAGATGTTTCTTCATCCATACATTGTACCGTCCAAAGGGATGTACATGTCATTGCTTGGCTTGACAGACTTGCTCGATAAAGTTCACGGGGCGTGCTCGTATCACTTAAGAACGTATCTGGACAGCTTCCAAGGTGTCTTCATGCAGCTGGTTTCATTTAAAATAAAGGTGAGCTAATCAGCCACCTAGAAAGCCGAATGGTCACTTTGTAATTCAACTAGAAGAGTTGAGAATTTTCTTAGAAGTTTCCTCATCAGCTGGAGAATTAAATGAGCTGAAAAATCTTGTAATATTCGGCCAAAGAGAGTGCATGATATTAAATATATTACTTTGACCAGCTGGATAGGCTTGGGCAGCTTAAATGCTCCTTGAGGACGCCAATGGACAATAGATATAGAAGCTGAATGTGAGCAGCTGAATGGGATTAATTATAATTAGCCATGGCCCTTGTTATTCCCGAAAAAGCACCTAAAGAAACTTAAACAGCAGCTGGCCTTTTAATTCAGCTTGGAACATTGAATATTCAGCCATCTTTTGACTGAATGGCCATTTGGGAACACCAACCAGCAGCCTTCAAGCATTAATCACGTTTCATGCTCCTAGGCTATTCATGCACCAGCAGCTTTTTAATGCATTAATCACGTTTCATGCCCCTATGCACCAGCAGCTCTTTAATGTGCCGTGTAACACCCCGAACCCGAAACCGACACCGGAGTCGAACCGAGGTGTTAACTGACTTTAACCCCTTATAAAATTTATTTTCCAGACACTGCCCAATCTGTGTACTAGTCGTTTTAAAAATCATATCTTGAGTTTCGTAACTCAAAAATCAGTTTTGCAATTTTTCCCAGAAACTAGACTCATGTGCCCATCTATGTATTTTTTTCTAGAATTTTTGGTCGGGCCAATTAGTACAGTTTATTAGTCAAAGTCTCCCATGTTGCAGGGGTCGACTACACTGACCTTTGTGTATTACGACTTGGATATCTCCCTTCACAGAGTTTCAATACTGATGCCGTTTGTTTCTATAGAAACTAGACTCAGAGAGGAATCTATACATATATGGTATGACTCCTAATTATCTCTGGTTAATTTATAATGAATTTCCAAAGTCGGAGCAGGGAATCCAGAAACCGTTCTGGCCCTGTCCCACAAAAATCTGTTTATCTCTTAATATACTGCCCATATGATCTTTTCGTTACTTCCTCATGAAAACAGACTCATCGAGCTTCGATTACATAATTTATTCATCAATTAATTCCACTCCTACTATTTTTAGTGATTTTTCAATCTCATGACACTGCTGCTGCCAGCATCTGTTACGAAAGTAACTAGGTCCATTTCATGCCTACCCTTGATCCAACTCAATCGAACATTCGTGCCATTTTCGCATGGCTTAAAGTTTACATGCCAAAGTTCAAACACAACGTAATAGCTTATACATGCCAAAATGTTCTTCTAAGCCAACTAAGAAGAAAGTACCAAAACTTGCTATCCGGTGTGATGACTTCGATGACGGCCTGACCCCGCAAAAAATAGATGAGTCCAAGCAACCTATAATGGGTGACAAGGAAACACCGAGTGAGTTTATAACTCAGTAAGTCATAAGCAATGCACTACCATCCATCAATAACATTATCACAAGAGGAAACAAAATGGAACGAGACAATTTACTCCATCCATACCGAACCATACCATAGTTCCTCCAACCTATCGATTCAGTTTCATATCAATTCATGCATTCACATTCCATATACTCATCAATAGGACATTGAAGCATTTTCATAAATCAATTTATTTTCGTTACAATCAAACGACTAAACGGCCTTTCACCCATCCTACGATAAATTTTATGTACATGACTTCAAGTATATTTGTCACATAGGTTCAAACTTACCGAGCTCAACACCAAGTATAAGCATAGCACCTATTAGCCATGTACTCAAGACACTTACCCGATCCGCTGTCCGCGATCGACTCAATAGTGTCGCACACATAGTGTCCATAATGATTCACGAATGTATATTGACTCCGCACACTCAGTGCTATATAATCAACTCGCACACTTAGTGCTACGTAATCAAATCGCACACTTAGTGCTACATAGTCAAACTCGCACACTTAGTGCCGCATGGTCAATTCGCACACTTAGTGCATCATATTCATTTCGCACACTTAGTGCAACATAGTCAAATCGCACACTTAGTGCTGTACAATTTAATCCCGCGCACTTAGCGCCAATCTCATGGTCATAAATGGTTATACCCGCACGTTTAGTGCCGAGATCAACAACTCAGTACATCTTACCTCTTTTCTTTTCATTCAACAATTTCATCATCACATACGTACATGCATATATATATGTATATTTATTCATTCCATTCAGCATCAATACATAAACATTATGACCATTTGAAATAATACCAACTACATGCTTAATGACTTACCTTGTGTTGGGTAAGACGGTTCCAACTCGGCTACTCAGTGATCTTTTCTTTGCCTTTGCTTGATTCTCCTTCTTTAGCTCCTTGAGCTTAATCAATAATTCACTAGTTTAACCATCTTGTTAAACATTCATAATTCAATTACACATGCTTATGTATGTTTGTATATTCGGCAACCATCCTCACTAATTACCCATTTAGTCGATTACACACATAATTAAAGGTAACATCACGAATGGCATACTTATGTATATATATATGTATATATATATACTTCGGAATGGGCATCACAATTAGATTTAACACCACCTTCATACTCAATTAGATGGCCGAATGCATGTGTATATGCACAATGTCAACTATAACATCATGTAAATCCACATATACTACATTTCTTATGTTCCACATCTTAATGCCCATTATACATAATCAAATTTAACATCATCTATATATTTACTCATATGGCCGAATATACATACCCCATATAATATCATTTTCATTCCATTTAACAACTTAATTTCCACCACATAAACACTTGGCCGATTTTGCTAGCACACAAGCCTATGACCGAATGTCCTTGACCTCTAGTCACCTAGATTTTTATTCTTTAAGCCTCATCCAACTCATATTTTTCATTGACAACCTCCTTAACTTCAATTTATTCACATCTTTAATCATGCTACATTCGACCATTATTTAACAATAATTCATGCATCCTTTTTATTAAACACTCAAAATCAACCATCTTCATACCTCATCACCAAAGACATCAAAATACCAACCAAGAATGTAACATTCATGGCCGAATATCATCTCCATCAATTAATAAAATTTGAACCATGGCTAGGTAGATTTTCACTTACAACTTAAAATATACATGCATCTCAAAGAATAATATCAAACATACCTTAGTCTAGCAAACCACCATAGCCGATTTTCTCAAGCTTTTCCCCTTCCTTTCTTTCCTCTATTCGGCCAAGGATGTTCAAGAATGAACACTTTTTTTTTGTTTTCTTTCTTCAATTCACGGCAACAAGGGGGTATGGATGAGACCATGTTATTTTTTTTTCATCACCCTTCCTTTCATTATTTAATCACCATGCTCATTATTTTATTTTTCTTAACATACATCACTAGCATAACATGTTGGAGACATGTTTCCACCCATAGCATGGCCGGCCACTACATATTAGGGAGGGGAATTTGACATGCAAGTCCCCTTTTTCTTTCACATGCACTAATAGGTCCTCATGCATTGACCTATCACATTTTAAAATTTTCTCATATAAGTCCTATTGACTAAATTCACATGCAAACGACTAAATCGAAGCTTGAAATTTTCACACATTCATGATTACATATTCTAGACAATAAACATCACATTCGAACCTTTCGGTGACTCGGTTTAGCGGTCCCGAAACCACTTCCCGACTAGGGTCAATTTTGGGCTGTCACAACTCTCCCTCACTTAAGAAATTTTCGTCCTCGAAAATCTTACCGGTAAATAGGTTTGGATATCGTTCTTTCATCAAGCTCTCGGGTTCCCAGGTTGCTTCCTCGATCCCGTGTTTGAGCCACAACACCTTAACCAACGGAACCCTTTTATTTCGCAACTCTTTCACTTCACGAGCTAGGATACGAATCGGTTCTTCTTCATAGCTCAAGTCAGATTGAATTTCAACTTCTGAGGGATTAATCACATGTGACGGATCGGATCTATAACGTCGAAGCATTGAAACATGGAAGACATCGTGCATCCTTTCAAGTTCAGGGGGCAAAAGCAATCTATATGCAACCGGCCCCACTCGTTCGGAAATTTCGTACGGCCCAATGAATCTCGGGCTCAACTTGCCTTTACGGCCAAATCTGAGTACCTTCTTCCAAGGTGACACTTTAAGAAACACTTTATCTCCCACCTGATATTCAATGTCCTTTCGTTTTAAATCCGCATACGATTTTTGACGATCTGTGGCTACCTTCAGACTTTCGCGGATTACCTTTACTTTTTGTTCGGCATCTTTAATCAAATCAACTCCGAAAATTTTACTTTCACCAAGCTCGGTCTAAAACAATGGCGTACGGCATTTACGACCGTACAAAGCCTCATAAGGTGCCATCTTAATACTTGATTGAAAACTATTGTTGTAAGCGAATTCAATCAAAGGTAAATACCGTTCCCATGAACTACTGAACTCGAGGATGCAACATCTCAACATATCCTCAAGTATCTGAATTATCCGCTCGGATTGACCATCGGTTTGGGGGTGAAAAGCGGTGCTAAAATGCAGCTTGGTACCCAAAGCTTCTTGCAATTTCTTCCAAAATCGTGAGGTGAATCTCGGATCTCTATCCGACACGATAGAAATAGGTACTCCATGTAATCTCACAATCTGAGAGACATACAATTCGGCTAGTTTATCCAATGAAAGATCCGTACGCACGGGGATAAAGTGAGCCGACTTAGTCAGCCTATCAACAACAACCCAAATCGCATCCTTCTTACTTGCGGACAATGGCAGTCCGGACACAAAGTCCATTGTGACTCGGTCCCATTTCCACTCGGGTATCATGATCGGCTGAAGTAACCCTGAAGGCACTTGATGTTCCGCTTTCACTTGTTGACATATTAAACATCTCGAAACAAAGTCGGAGATGTCTCATTTCATACCATGCCACCAAAACCGACGCTTCAAGTCGTTGTACATTTTCGTGCTCCCCGGGTGAATTGACATTCGGCTACAATGGGCTTCATTCAGAATCATCGGAATGAGTTCCGAATTCCTTGGAACACACAAACGACTTCTAAACCTCAAACAACCATCATCATCAATCTGAAACTCCGATTCCTTGTTTGGAACACACTCAGCTCGTTTTGCAACCAATTCATCATCGACTTGCTGAGCTTCACGAATTTGATGAGTCAATAATGGTTTGGCTTTTAATTCAGCTACTAACACACTGTCAGGTAGAACAGACAAGTGTACATTCATCGCTCGCAAAGCAAACAGTGATTTCCGGCTTAAGGCGTCCGCAACCACATTAGCCTTTCCCGGGTGGTAATCAATGACAAGCTCGTAATCTTTCAACAACTCAAGCCAACGTCTTTGTCGCAGATTCAAGTCTCGTTGAGTCATCAAATATTTGAGACTTTTATGATCCGAAAACACATGGCACTTCTCACCAAACAAATATTGTCGCCATATTTTCAATGCAAACACAATGGCGGCTAGTTCGAGACATGGGTCGGATAATTTCTCTCGTGTGGCTTCAATTGTCTCGACGCATAGGCCACAACTCGACCTTCTTGTATCAATACGCAACCCAACCCAAGTAGGGATGCGTCACTATAAATGACAAACTCTTTACTCGATTCGGGTTGCACCAAAATTGGAGCTTCAGTCAAATGAGTTTTCAGTTGATCGAAGCTTTTCTGACATTCCTCCGTCCATTCGAACTTAACAGCCTTTTGAAGTAGCTTCGTCATTGGTGTGGCTATCATCGAGAAACCTTTGACAAATCGCGGTAATAACCGGCGAGCCCTAGAAAGCTCCGGACTTCGGTAACATTTCTCGGAGGCTTCCAGTTAAGTATGGCTGAAATTTTGCTCGGGTCAACTCGAATACCCGATGCGGATACCACATGACCCAAGAAGCTAACCTCTCTTAACCAGAACTCACACTTACTGAACTTAGCATATAACTGCTTATCCCGCAAAATTTGCAACACTAGCCTCAGATGCTCAGCATGTTCGGTCTCATCTCTTGAATAGACCAAGATGTCATCAATAAACACAACTATGAACCGATCCAAATACGGCCTGAAGATCCGATTCATCAAATCCATAAACACCACAGGGGCATTAGTGAGCCCAAACGGCATCACTAAGAACTCGTAGTGACCGTACCTCATTCTGAAAGCAGTTTTGGGTACGTCCGAATCTCAAATCCGCAACTGATAATAACCCGATCTCAAATCTATCTTTGAAAACACCGATGCTCCCTTTAATTGATTGAACAGATCATCAATACGCGGTAACGGATACTTATTCTTTATCGTCACTTTATTCAGTTGACGATAGTCAATGCACAACCTCATGGTTCCGTCCTTCTTTTTCACGAACAATACTGGTGCACCCCAAGGTGAGAAACTCGGTCGAGCGAAACCTCTATCCGTCAATTCTTGCAACTGAGCTTTCAACTCTTTTAACTCGGTTAGTGCCATACGATACGGAGCGATCGAAATTGGCGTAGTTCCAGGTACAAGCTCAATACCAAACTCTACCTCCCGAACAGGTGGCAAACCCGGTAACTCTTCAGGAAAAACATCCGGGTATTCACAAACCACCGGCACCGATTCGGGTTTCTTTTCTAACTCCTTGTCATCAAGTACATACGCGAGGTATGCTTCGCACCCTTTCCTTACATATTTCTGGGCCAACATTGCTGATATTACAGCTGGCAACCCCCCCTTAAGTCCGCAGACTCAACTCGGATTATTTCGTTATTTGCGCACCTCAAATCGATAGTCTTGCTTTTGCAATTCACAACCGCATCATGCGCGGTTAACCAATCCAAACCAAGAATAACATCAAACTCGTCGAACGGCAAAAGCATCAAATCGGCCAGAAAACAGGATTCTCGGATTATTAGAGGGCATCTCTTACACACTTTATCAACAAGTACGCATTGACCCAAAGGGTTTGATACTCGAATTACGAGCTCAGTAGACTCAACAGGTAGAGTCTTACTGGTTGCTAAGGTTTCGCATACATATGAATGAGTAGAACCAGGGTCAATCAATGCAATCACATTAGTATCAAAGAGAGTGAAGGTACCAGTGATGACGTCGGGGGAGGATGCCTCCTCTCGTGCGCGAATGGCATATGCTCTAGCAGGAGTACGGTTCTCGGCTCGATCGGCCGTTTCAGAGGCCCCCCTCTGACTACCACCCCTGCCTCCTAAAATTCTCGGTGGTCTACCTCTAGATGTCACTCCACTAGGTCTTGCACCTTGAATCTTATTCTTCTCATCCAGCTCCGTGCAATCTCTAATGAAGTGGTCCTTCGAACCGCATCCGTAACAGGCCCTGCTAGTAGACTTGCCCCAACATTCACCTAGGTGTCGTCTTCCACATTGGGTGATGTGAGCTTGCCTACGAACCAAATGGAGAACGAACAAGAAGCTATTAAGCTGCCCATTGGTCCGATAACGCGAGCTAGAGCTAAACGATTTAAAGATGCTATTTTAGCATTGGTGGAACGGATTGAGGAAAATGAAAGCAAAGAGCTTAAAGACGAGCTGAATATTTTCAACTTCTTTGAAGTTGAAATTCGTTCTAGCTAATTAAATTGCTGCTGGATTTTAAACCAATTAAATAAGCATTTAATTAAGTCTTATTACAGCTTATTAATATGTTTTATTTATATAAGTGTTTAATATGTCTTAATTTAGTTACATTAAGATGTCTTGATTTCATTTAGTTTGTCTAAATATTACATGTTTTAATCTGTTCACCGAATTTGTGTCATGCTTTATTAAT